>NC_034603.1:88674020-88731117 GCF_900095145.1 Mus pahari | reverse complement strand
AAAAAAAAAAAGTAAAAGAAATCAGGCATTACTAGCTACTGCATAAAGTTAGAAATCTCAGGGCAAACTTAGCAAAGTAAGTTTAGAATTCTTATTATAGTTATGTATAGCAGACTATATTACTTATTAGTAGAAAATCCCCCCATACAATCATTTAGAATAAAAGCCAAGTCACTCCCATATACAGGAATTTACAGTGGTCTAGGAAGTAGATCGAACTGTGGTTTGAGGAGGAGCTAGAATATTGCATTATTCATGAGGTTAGCTAGAGTGGAACTCCCTAATTAGAACCATGACTTGGGTGTGAAAGCCCTTGCCCCAGGAGTGTAAAGACCTCACACCTGGTTTCTAAGAATATAGTTGGGCCGGGCGTGGTGGCGCACGCCTTTAATCTAAGCACTCGGGAGGCAGAGGCAGGCGGATTTCTGATTTCGAGGCCAGCCTGGTCTACAAAGTGAGTTTCAGGACAGCCAGGGCTACACAGAGAAAAACCCTGTCTCGAAAAACCAAACCAAACCAAACCAAACAAAACAACAACAACAACAACAAAAACAAATAAAAGAATATAGCTGACCTTAGTATCTCAGTTGTTTTATTGCCCAGTTCCTGCCAGTCTTTGTGTTTACATTCCTCTGTTTTGTGTAAGAGTCATTAAGTATCCGGTAACCTCTTTGTACCTTGCCAATGTGTCACCTAACTTCTCTAATTTCTTCTGTATTAAAAGTTTGATGCTTGATTTGACAAATTACATTCAGATACAGCACACTCCCTTGTGTCTGCATTTGTCATTTTTCACCAACTCCTGCCCACCTGTCTGGGACCCTGATTTCTCCCAAGGATTGAGCGGGGGCAACTGGGCATTTATGGCCTGTAGGTTCTGATACTGACTTCACTTCATTGAGTATACATTCCAAGGCACTCAGGTTGATTTTTAAGCCTTTATACCATCAATAAGCTTGGCCAAGTATACTTACTGTTGATGGCAAAACCTAAGAGCAGACTTCAGACCCAAACTTTAGAACAGTCAGAGCAAGTGAGGCTGTGACCGCCACACTGTCAGTTCTAGAAAACGAATTATCTGATTTCTCACAAAGGGAGGACACCCTGGCATGAAGGAGGTGACAGAGGTAACCAGGGAAGGGAGGGGTCATTAGTGTGACCATCAGTGCCTCCTGCCTGTACCTGTCCTCCTCACTCAGTCTCACTGTGTGAGTCTTTACCCTTCCCTTTGGCTGCTGACTCCCCTCACTGTGCCCTACTCTGTCTGTGCCTTTCCCCTGACCTTCCACCTTCTCTGCTCCATCCATGTCTACGGCCCTCATTCTGTCTGTCTTTGCCCCTCACTCCTACTTGTTTAAACCCCTCTCGCCTGTCTAAGGTCACTCTGATTGTCCACAGCCTTCTCTCTCAGCTGCCCACGCCCCTCGTGGCAGTTCACACCCTTCTCACTTGTCACACTTTCCCCTCTTGTGTGTGTCCCCCTTCTGCTTACCTGCCCCCTTTCCTTTCTCTTACCTGTCTAACTGCTCACTCTGTGGGATCATTTTTATGCTCAGCTGTATGTAAGGTTGTATATATATGACCCAAATGTAAGGTCTTAAGCTGGGTCAGATGTGTTTTCTCTAAGCCAGCCAGTTTGGAGCACTTGCCCTTTGGCTCCTCTGCTGTCCTTATTTAGCTCTTGAGCCTCAGTATTCTGAGTGTCTCCATGACTGCCATTACCTAGCCTCATGTGAGCAGATGGTGTTAGGCCTAAAGCCTCTCACTATACATTACTAACTTGGGCTCCAGCATCCATCCTGAGACACATCTCCTCAGCCTGGGCCTTGTGGGATATCCCGAGGCCCCTAGGCCTTGTGGGATATCCTGAAGCCCCTACAGATGAACTTTCTGCCGTTTGATCCTAAACAAATCTGTATGGTGTCCTCCATATTTATTACCTGCTCCCCAAGTTGTCTTCCAGGAGCTAAGATTTGGCACCTTAAAGCTTCACGGTGGACACTTGTTCTCTCTGGAGTTAGTTCTGTGAGGTTTTTCAAGGCTAAGTGCTTTGTCTGCTGTGTTTTTGCTTACTCTCTGTCATCTACACTTCAAATAAAACTGTGTTAGCAGTAGTTTCTACCTCTGTCAGCTGGTGAAGCCCGCTGGCTGAGGATGTGTTGTTCATGTGTTGGCTGAGGCTTCCTAAGAGAGGCTGGCAACTCAGCATTTCTGATGCCCTTCAGCCCCTGCTGATGTGGTCACTTGGCTCTTAAGGGCAACAGGATTATCTGCAACTTAGAATAAGTTGCTTTGCAAAGGCCTAAGAAACTCTTTTCTTTGAAATTTTAAACTTATTTCACTAAATGTAATGTTTTCAGAGTTTATTTACATTATGGAAAGTACAGAGCCGTACGTATTCCATACGTTTTATAGCTGCAAAGTAGTCCATTGTGTGTTCCATCCATATTTTGGTAGATTGTAGGTCCTTTTCACCTTTTGGTGATTGTGAATAGCACTACTATCAGTGGCTGGTATGCACCTCCTGAGTCTCTCTGTTCAGTTCTCCGTTTCTAACAAGGATGGTATTGTTGAGTGAGCTGGCAATTCTGAGACCTTTTGAAGAACTCCCTTACTGCCTTCCACAATGGCTGACTGTGGAAATACTTTCTCTTGTGCTATGAAGTATCTTAGTTCTTGGATATGTGTGGATGATACTGAAAAGGTAGGAGACAGATGACACTTGGGACTGTGTGGTGGTTTGACAGGTATATGCTCCCATAGACTTAGGTTTGAATGCTTGGCCCATAGGGAGTGGCAGTATTAGGAGGTGTGGCCTTGTTGGAGGAGGTGTGTCATGTGGAGGTAGGCTTTGAGGTATCCTATGCCCAAGCCTAGGGTGGCACACAGTCAGTCTCCTGTCACCTGTGGATCAAGATAGAGAACTCTCAGCTACCTCTCCAGCATTGTATCTGCGTGAATCCCACTGTGCTTCCCACCATGGTGATAATGGACTAAACCCTGAACTGTAAACCAATTAAATGTTTTCTTTATAAGAGTTGCTATAAAACTCTAAGACAGGTTGTCTATCTTTCTGTCCTTGCAGTAATATGTGGTCTGACATGGTTCTCTGTGATGAAGTGTTTATGTTCCTCTTTCCCACCTGCCTCAGGGACAGATATTATCCCTAGCATTTGCAGAGTGGCTGGATGAAGTGGGATGACCCTCAGGAATCTGTACATTTACAGGTGGACACTAGAGCTGTCCGTTCATGTAGCCTGAGACCACTGACCTAGAGGGAGATGCCAGGGATCAACTAGTCAGCTTGTAACAGAAGCTAGTGATGGTAGCTGACCCATCCAGCCTTCAAGTAAGGGGGCTGCCTAGCTTAACCCCATTCTAAGTTTATGAGCCCCATACTTTTGGGAGAAAAGTAAATATTTATATATCAGTTTAGGGTATGAGCAGGGCCCTTCCCCCACCACAGGTCCTATCACGCCTGATCCAGTGGCACTTATCTACCACAGGTAAGCCAGACCCTCTCATTTCTTGTTCGATTTGTCAGAACCTTTTATCCATCACTAGTTTCATAAATTTTTAAAAGACTTTTTTTTTGTAAGCCAGGAAATATGTTAGTTTGCTCTCGTTCACATAAGATGGATGGGCAGGAATAAGTTTAAAATTTTGAACTAAGCCACCCATATGTGGAATCTTCATGAGCTGGAGAAAACCAGTTCTTTGGAAATATTTTCCTATGTTCATGTTGACCTCAGTAGTACAGTGACCCTGTCCTTGGAACTGAGCATATTTGCATGATGTTCATGTGTATAATGACATCACAAGACAGCATCCACAGAGGACTAAAGCGTGGCAGCCTGACCGTACTGAAGTCACTGTCAGTTTGTCTAACATTTAAAACTGCTTGTGGATGGGCTGCCAGCATCTGTGCTGTCTTTTCTTGCTCAGTGTGACTTGGTGACTGAGTCTGAGCTCTAGTTGGAGTAAACAGGGACCCACATGTCCAGTGAGCAGCTCTCTGCCACCACAAACTCCTGGATCCTTTTGGTCAGACTGAGATTTTAAGACCTGACTGAAACCTAAGTGCAGAGTTTTCAGTTCATCTGATAGTGAGATCTGGAATCTCAATACCTACAAGGGTAGTGATAGTGTCTATCGGGTCATCCATGTTTCAGCAGCTGTCAGAACTGAGCTGAACTGAGTCTTTGGAGCTCAGACAGACTCCATGACATACCTGGGCCACATGCTTATCCAAGTCTGGCTCCTTCTGGCTCCTGCAAGTATTGAGTTTACAGACATCAGTTCAGGCCCACTTTCAGTTCTCAGGTGCATACCCACAAGATGGAATTGCCAGCTCATACTGTAATTCTATTTTTAATTTTTTTGAGGAACTGTTGAGCTGTTTTCTTACGGGACTAGCAGTTGGGGGAGGGGTCTTTGATTTCTCCACAGCTTTTATCATCATCTGATTTTGGGGGGCTTTGATAGCACTATCCTGCTGGGGATAAGGTGACTCTCACGGGGGTTTAACTCACATTTCTCTGGTGCCAAGCTAAGCTAAGCAGCTGTTGATGTGTCGAGCTCACTGTGTCTTCTGTGGAGAAATGCCTGATCACATCTTTTGCCCTTTTTAATTGGAGCTGCTAGGGTTTTGCTGTGGATTGGTAGGGACTTTGTCAGCACTTGGACAACATCGGTCTCCTATGCTGAGGGCTGTCTTTTCAGACTGACTGTAGTCTTTGATGCAGAAGCCTCATAACTTGGAGAGTGTGCTTCTGTGTGTAGTGCAAGTGTGTGTGTGTGTGTGTGTGTGTGTGTGTGTGTGTGTCTTCACGCACACACAAATGTGTTACAAACTTTCTGATCACTGCATCTCAAAGATCTGCCTGTGCTAGGGAACGTGGAAGTCCCTTCCTGGTTATTGTGATCCCTTGTGGTTAGCAGAGCTGGTCCAAGTGTTTCAGGACCCTGGGAAAGGCACCACAATTCTGTTGTGTCCTGAAGGGTGTCCTTCTTCTCTTTCTCTCCCTGTGAGATCCTAAGGTACCCAGGCCAGGTATCCCATTGCCTTCCTTGGGGACTGGGGAATGTAGACAGCCTCTGCACTGAGGATTCATGCAAGGCTGGCCTGTGTCCACTATTCTCCCTATGTCCCCAGAGTAGCAAAGGTAGAAAAGAGGTTATGAAGTGATCAGGTGCCCAATACCCACCTCTTGCTCACCAGCAGGGATAACTTGCTATATAGCAGCCTCCAAATCTTCCAAAGGTTGGGTTTCTGCTAGGGCAACTCTGAGCTTCTCATAGTGAGTCGTAGACCTTGAGGGAAATCATGATCCTGAGTCAGTTGTTCAAGGACTCTGGTCCTCTCAAGCTTTCTTGCTCAGGTAGGCTTGCTGTAGTAGTAAGAGGGAATGATCAGACATGTTTTTATATCCCGTTAGGGTCTGAGGTAAAGGGAGATATGTGTGCTCAGAGTGAATCACCTGCTGCCCTTTTGGGGACCCAGCTTACTGTCCACTGCCATTTTACACCATGACAGGTGAAAACATAGGATTAATCTCAGAATAAATAAATGGCAGTTTTACAGGATGATAAAACCAATAATAAACAAGTTTCTAAAGCATTTAAAGCCTTATAAGTGCTGACTTGTCAGAAACCAAACCTTAAATCCTCCAAGCAGAAACAAGCTCTCGGGTTAGCACTTACCTGAAGGGACAGTCACTGGAGCTGCCCACTTAACCAGGATAAATAAATCCCCAGGATTCTGTTGATTGCTCTGAATGGTTCATCCTATATTGCCAAGCCTACCACCCTTCAGCTGTTCAGTGCACGTGTTCACATGTGGTCTGTACCTGATAGTGTGTGTGTGTGTGGGGGGGGGGTATGTGTGGTGTTTGCTTACGTTTTTGTGTGGTCAGGAATGTGAGTGCATAATTTTACAGACTGATGTACTACTGTGGTCAACTTCATCCAGCCTGGACCAAGTTCAACATCCCTTCAAGATAAGAGCCACAAAGAAGCTAGGAGCAGAAGGAACACATCTCAATGTAGTAAAGTGTCGTAGATACTGAGTGGGGAAAACTGAAAAATCATGTAAAATTAACGGTGAAGCAAAGGTATCCATTGTATTCTTAATGAGAAGTAAAGCAAGAGAAAGAAAAGGGATGTAAGTAATGAAGAAGTCAGGTTGGTTATTCCTGTTTGCATCCAATATTATTATTCTTAAAAGACACCCCCAAAACACCCAGGACTCCAAACCATGGTAAATGTGATGGTTTGTATGTGCTCAGGGAGTGGCACTATTAGGAGGTGTGGCCTTGTGGGTGTGGGCTTTAAGACCCTCATCCTAGCTGCCTGGAAGCTAGTATTCTGCTAGCAGCCTTCAGATGGAGATGCAGACAGTAAGAAGTGGGTGCAGGAGCTGGAGAGTTGGCACAGGGGTCAAGCACACTTGTTCTTGCAGAGGACCCAGGTTTAATTCACACACCCATAGGGTGACTCACAACCACCTGTAACTCCAGATCCCGTCCATCTGATGCCCTCTTCCGACTCCTGTGGATAGGAGGCATGAACATGGTGCATGTACATACACACAGTCAAAATACTCACATGCATTACATTATATATATATTTTTAAAGTAGAGCTGGGTGTGGTGGTGCACACCTTTAGTCCCAGCACCTTGGTGGCAGAGGCAAGTGGATCTCTGTGAATTCGAGACCATCCTGGTCTACATAGTGAGGACAGCCAAAGCTACATAATGAGACCCTGAGGTGGGGTGGGGAGGAAGCAAAATAAAGAGACAGGGGCTGTTGTCTGTAAAGGACAGTTACAGATTGAATCCAGAAGTCTGAAGATGGATGCTTTGGGGGTTCTAGTATCTGTGGCTCAGTTTTGGAGCACATACCTACCTTGTTTAAGCATCCCCACATGTGGCATCTCAGTGTGGGTGGAGGTTACCAGAACTACCAGAGACTTAAGCCCCTGGTAAGAACCTGGAAGAAATACCTTCCTCTTCCAACATGACCCTTAGGGACTGGAGATGGCCAAGTAGGACCTGATTCTGAAGGCACTGAGGGAAGAAGGCTTTTACAGCAATGATGCTGGCATGACAAACTTAATTCTCTTCCTTTTTGACGGGGGAGGGGACGGGGAGGAACGGATGGGAAGAAATTGCTGTCTTTGTCTCAAACAAAGAAGAGAGAAAAAGACAATATAACCCCCCCCTTTTTGACATCTATTTCTTTGGAACAAAGCTGGAGGTTGTCACTCCAGCAGGGACTGAAGCAGCTGTCAGAGAGGTGGGAACTTGACTAGGGAGGATCTCTGTATTATGGGATGTGGTGTGGTGGTGTGGGGGTTTGAATAAAAATGCCCTCCATACATCAATAAGGAGTGACACTTTTGAGAGTTGAGATCTTTTTGGAGTAGGTATGGCTTTGCTAGAGGAAGCAGGTCACTACTGGGTGGACTTTGAGGTATCAGAAGATCAAAGCCAGGCCTAGTGGCTCACAGTGACATCCTGATGCCTGCCAATCTGGATTTAGAAGTCTTAGCTCCTTCTCCAGCACCATGTCTGCCTGCACACTGCCATGATTCCTGCCAGGATGATAATGGATTAAATCTCTGAAACCGTAAGCCAGCCCCATTTTTTTCTTTGTAAGAGGTGCCATGGTCCTGGTGTCTCTTCACAGCAATAGAAACCCTAACTAGGACAGGTGGTCACTGCTGATGTCAGGCCTGCTTAGCCACCATAGCCTGGGAACCTAGCCACCTTCATCACTCAAGTGGACAACACCACTACAGAGAGTTGTTTGAGGGTTGTGATGGTGAGGTGGTCACCATGCCAGAAAACATTCCTAGACCCTTGCTGCTGTGCTGGGGAGGTAGCAGAAAAGCAGGCTATTAGCAGAGCGGGCTCCTGACGTAGGCAGTGCAGGTATAGCCTCCTTGCAAGGACTGTGACCTTTCCCTCCATCCAGGGCAGTCCTGTCTTAGAGATACCCCAGTCCCCTCACTGTGGTCTCCTTCGAGCTGACTTTCACTTACTTATTTTTAAGGTAGAGCACCATGTAGCCCAGATTGGCCTTAAACCCCTGACCTTCTAGCAGTAGCCTCCTCAGTGCTGAAATTACAAAGGTGTGGTTTTAAAAGTGTTTAAACATTGATTTGGTTGATGGATGGATTGATAGATTCTGTGTGTGAGCATGCTCCTGCCGTTAGCCACATGTGGAGGTCGAAGGACAGCTTGGGAAACACTTTTCTCCTACCGTGTCAGTTTCCAGAGACTGGACTCGGGTCCTCAGGCTTGGTGGCAACGACCTTTCTCCATTGAGCCCAATTTTTGAATTTTTATTTTAATTATTATTTTTATTCATTTGTTCATATGTGTGTGTACATGGCATGCCATTGCACCTCACAAGTGCTTAGATTATAGGTGTGTGTTACCACGTCCAAGATCAGGCTGTTCTTTCCTGGTAGTCTTTTGTCCTGGGATCAGCTGAGGCTGGGCCCAGACCACAAATAGTCAAGGCAAATCATAAACAGGTGATGTCATGTCAGTGTGATGGGTACAGTGACAGAAAGCCCTATGGAGGGTGTCCCAGGGAACCGTAACTATCTGGTCGGGGGTTAGCTACTGGGGAGCAGCATGTGGGAGAGCACGGTTGTGTTCCAAGTGCACGGCAAACCCAAAAGTGAGGAGCAGCGGCAGCTCAGAGCTCAGCTGAGTGGGGTGCTCACCACACCTGCTGAATGACATCTCAGCTGATCCTCCTCACAGCCCAAGGCTATCCTTGGCAGGGCACTGGGGTTTGCCAAATGCTCCAGCGTCTGTTTAGGTTCTTGTCCTCAGTCTGTTTCTGGTACAATTATCCCAGGGTAAATGCCACCTGCTCATACAGTATGGTCCTCTTCTGTGACAGCTAAACTCAGCTCACTAGCATTTTGTTGGATCTGTTCATAGGAACACTGCTTTCTTGTGATTCCTCCCCCACCCCCACCCCCACCCCCACCCCCACCCCCACCCCTGGCTCTGATAATCAGTGATTTAGAAAGGCTCAACTGTTTTTGGAAGTTGGTGAGGAGGGCGTCAGTTCTTTAAGCATTTGCCAGTGTACACGGGAGAGCCACATGGCCAGGGTTTCTCTGTGAGAAGACTCAAGTTTCAAGCTCATTAGAAATGGCTCAGGTTTTCTGTCTTGAGTCAGTTCTGACACTCTGCTTCCTTATCTAGTCATTGCTGCTTCCTTTCTGCTACTTCAGGTTTCTCTGTTTGCAGTTAAAAGCAGTGTGTGTTCTGCTAGTTCTCATATACAGCTTCACTGTCTTACACAAACAGAGGGATTCCTACTATGCTTAGCAGTGCAGCGTGGCGACACTTCGTGGCGACCTGGAAGTGGCCTCGGTGAATTTCCACCGGTTCGTCATGTGAGCTAATCTCTACAGAGTGCTAATCTCTATAGAGTGCTTCAGATCCTCATTTCCACAAAAGGAGGAGCATGAACTCTTGTCACTTTCTTAATGTCGGGAGCAGCAGGTTGTAGGCTGTTTATAATGTGCTGCTCTTTTCTATTTGTATCACTGGTGCTAATCCTCCTTAGGTGTTCACCTCCCACGGCCCCACGGTGATCATGCCTACCTGGTTCTGCTCTCGAGCCTGGTTCTCCCACGTGGGCCCATTTGATGAAGGAGGACAGGTAAGTGCCAGCCGGTAGAATTTGGGCTCTTTGTGGATTCCCCTAGGTTGGGGAGGCCCCTGTATGGCACCTTTAAGGCCGGGGTTTAGGAAATTCAGTCTCTTCCCAGCATGCCTGTTAGTTTTCTGGTTCTTGGCTCAACATCGCCCCCTTCTGCCTTTGGTGATGAAGTGCAGTAGACCACCCTGTGGGTGATATTCTAACTCCCTTTTCAGCCTTCCTTGCATTCTGACTCACCCAATCTCTCCCGTGGTCAGCATCTCATTGAGGGCCTCCTGGGAAGCAAGCTTATCCACCCCCTTTTCTCCACTCTCAAGGCCAAGCAGCTCAGAAGCCACTCTGCTCACTGATTGATTATCCCATAGTTCTTTCTGTTGATAGTTTGCCCCAAGACTTTTTCTGACACACCAAGTATTAATTTAAGGCAGAACTGGGACTTGGGACCCTCAACTAGCCTACCTTCTGCTTCACCCTCCAGTCATCTTAGAGTTCATATCTTACCTGCTGAGAAAAACTAACCTCCATTTCTCTCTTGTGACCCACATCATCACCCTTGTGACCCACATCATCTCTCTTGTGACCCACATCATCACCCTTGTGACCCACATCATCNTCTCTCTTGTGACCCACATCATCACCCTTGTGACCCACATCATCTCTCTTGTGACCCACATCATCACCCTTGTGACCCACATCATCACCCTTAAGTATCAGAGCAGACTCTTTTGTTTTATTGAGGCAAAATCTAGCTGTAGTGCCAGGTCGAGTACTAGCTTCTGGATTCAAGTACCTCCCATGAGCTCTGCCTCCCAGATACCGGGGCCACATGTGCCACCATACTTGCCTCTAAGCAAAACACCCTTCCATAGCATCTGATGGCCCGGGTCCGTATCCAGCTTGGTGAGCACTGTCCTCTAACTTTTGCAGGGTGTTCCAGAGGATCTGCTGTTCTTCTATGAGCACCTCAGGAAGGGTGGTGGCATCTTCCGGGTGGACTACAGCCTGCTACTCTACCGGTATCACCTGCATGCAGCCACACATTCAGTCCTTGAGTAAGTGGGGCATACCAGGTTCTGGAAACATCTGGAATGGTCCAAGAACAGGTGAGGTGCAGGTACAGCCAGGCCTAGATCACTTGTGAGTCACTCGTGTGACTAGGCCCAGGGCTGGTGGAGTCAGGGCTCGTAATGGCAGGGTATAGGCCATGCCACTGAGCAGGTTAAGGTGGGGTCAGAGTATACTGTGTCACCCTTGTGGGAAGTCCTTCAAGGCTGCTGGATGTCCTGTTCCACAGAGGTCAGGAAACATCAATGCAAAAGCCAAACATCAGTTTTCCTGAATGTGTGAGGTGAAGGCTTGATCTCCACTTTGTTCTTTTTAATAAATATTTTGTTTTGTCTTTTTTTTTTTTTTTAAGATTTATTTATTTAAGTAATTATATAAGTACACTGTAGCTGTCTTCAGACACTCCAGAAGAGGGAGACAGATCTTGTTACGGATGGTTATGAGCCACCATCTGGTTGCTGGGATTTGAACTCCGGACCTTCGGAAGAGCAGTCGGGTGCTCTTACCCACTGAGCCATCTCACCAGCCCTCCACTTTGTTCTTATTTGCTCCAAACTAGCATGGCTCTCCATGGGACCCAAGAAGACTTCTGACAAACCAACAGTCCTCATGGTGGAAGGAGTTGTCACAGCTGGTAGCTGAGCTATGCCTCCATAGCTAATGATCCACTTTCACTTTCTTTGGCTAGCTAACTGTCCTTCGTCCTCCAAGCCCACTGGTTAAAGATGTGGACAGGGTTAAAAGAGGGTGGGCTCATTAACTCTCTAGTCTGTACTGTGTATAAGACATTTTTATCAGCCACATCACTATGAAGTGAGCCGTGCCTGTGCTAGGAGACTGTCCCCTCTACAGTCCATGGGCACTGGGGGACGTGACCCCCGGGTACCTGATTGCCCAAACCACAGATTTATAGTAATGTACTTACAGCTGCAAAGCAGCAGTGGTAACGTAGCCTGGTTGGAGCCGTCTGAATGGGAATTCCCTCCTGAGTGTCTTACATCTACCATCAGGCTTCAGTTTCTAGCATCTCAGTGACTCTGGGGTCCCTGGACCTTGGACCTGTACCATTTACAAGATTCAGCTTCATGTACAGCAGAACTTGCCCTCCTTGTACCTGAACTTCATCTCAGCTTTGGAGGAGCGTCTTGCAGGGCTGCTCTCAGGATGCAGACACTGGTGGGACCGGCTCCTAGGAAAGATGCTCAGAGGACATGGCAGTTCTGAGCCCGTGAGCATCTCAAACACAGTGAAACCCACAGACAGATGCACAGTTAATCAGTCCCTTTTGCCACTAACAAACATAGAGAAGATTCTAGCAGCCCTGCAGACTAACAAGGCTCTAAGAGTCCTGTACTAAGCTGTAGAATCTGTCTTAGTAAATTTTAAATGGCTGAAACTTATAGGCTATGTCATGATCATCTTAGCTGCCCAGTTTCCTATGACAAACTGGTAGGCCAGTAGCTTGTGACCATAGGTATTTGCTTCTCAAAGCTCTGTATATTAAGCACAAGTGGTGTCTTCCTACTGTGCTCTCAAATTCCAGGAGAGGCACCATAGTCTCTGGGGTGTCTTCTATCAAAGGCCTCACATCCTCAATATCTCTGGGGTAGGATTTCAACATAGGGAATTGTAGTACTAAAACTATTTACCTTCAGCAACTGAAGTGTTAAGTTAGAAACCATTTCAGTATCTTGAAAAATCTAGTATGTGGAAATTAAGTAACCAAAGGAAAAATCACAAAGGAAATTAGAAAAAAATGTGTAGGCTACAGCCTTCAGCATGATTCACTGAAACTTCAGGTAAAGGAGGAGAGACATCAGGGATATAAGAGGAAAAGCTGGAATGCTAGCAAGATTGATGTAAAAATAAAACAGGGAATTAACAATACTAGCCACCCCAACATTTGACCAAAAAGTAAACATTTTAATTTAGTGATTTAAGAACATTCACAAAAGATAGCCAGGCCAGGGGATTTTCTTGGGTATCCTATAGCATGAATAAGGGAGAAGTTATATCAGTCTTATCAAGATCTTATCAAGATCACTTTAGGAAGCAGAGGAGGAAGCAGTATTGGGAGGTAAACCAGGCTCAGTGCTTTGGAACATGAGGTGTACAGGAGACTGAGTGGAAGACGATGCTCATCACTAATCTAATCATCCCAGCTGTAGTCATGTGATGCTAGGAGTGGGAGACACTCGTCACTAATCATTCCAGCCGCAGTCACGTGATGGTAGGAGCAGCAGCACACATGAAACAGATACACAGCAAGACTACAACTGTTTAAAAAATCAGCTAGCATGGTTTACATCATCCTGTATTAAGTCTTAAACACAGCATTGTTTGTCCAAGGAAAGAGCCCCTTCCCACGGTCCTCTGCTAGAGGTGGAGCGTGTGACATAGCACCGTGGCAGCTGTCTGGGCACCACGCTACGCTGCAGCTGTTTCTGGATGCCGATTCTGCTGACTGGTGAAGCACTGGACATTGATCTTGTGTCATCGCTTTGCAGGCCGTGCGAGCGTGAGATGCCTGGAGATCCTGTGGCCATTTGTGTAAGAGAGGTCCTTCCCATGCTGGTGGTGTGTGAAGCTCAAGCCACCTGGGTGGTGACTTGTAGCCCACCCAGGTGGCATCCATCATGTCTCTCAGTAGAGCAGCCTGTGTGTACAGAGCTCACTCCTTTGTGTTTGCACAGTAATCTTTGCCACCCACAGCACAAAAATAAGTGATCTAATGTAAGTTTCTGTGTTGGATTAAAGTCTTTACGCTGTGAGCTGCAGCACCTCCCAGGATAAAAGCTGTAATTACAACCTGAGGATTGCTTGAGAGTTGAATCTGTCCAAACCTCAGGTGGCAGTGTCTTGATTCTGTCATTTTTAAAGTTCAAAATGATGTGAATCTGTGTCATTTCTCTTTATGTATATGTGGAATACTTCATATGCCAAAGGACACGAGAATAGTATCTCCAGGAGGCTAAACATTGCTTAAATTTGTGAGTGGCTGAACCTAGTATGTTGTCATGCCATCCCTGTAAACTTTACTGATGTGTCATCTTACAGATCATGTGTGTTTAGCCTTTTACAGTATACTTACAGTAAGTGTACAGTAAGTGTATTGAAGTCTGTAGAGAAATACATTTCTAACCTTGTTTCCATGGCAGTATGATGCAGGGCTTAAAGAGAACCAGATAAGGCCCTTACTCCAGAGTGTAGAGCAACAAGATGAATCTCAGAAGTAGGGAAGGGGGGCTAGACATGACACCACTAGCGTCCTAATCCTTGGCGTCCAGCCTGAGACTGCCTATTCTGACATACTGTGTTGTGGTACCTGACAGGATCAGTGGGTTGTCCCCTGTGTTCCCCTAGCAAGGTTCTTATAGCCTCTTTTTCTGACCAAAGATTCTGCTGGTCATTGGCCACACCTTCTGTGAGTAGTGGCTTACCCCCACCCCCACCCCAGTACTCCATGAGCTGGTACAGTGCTGAGGCTATGTACTCCATGAGCTGGTACAGTGCTGAGGCTATGATGTTTCAGCCTCTTCCCAGAAAGTTCCAGAAAGTCACACATACAGGTTCAGGAAAACCTGTCCCTTAGCTATTTCTTGGCAAGAAGAGGTAGATGTGCTAGGTGCCAGATGGCCTGTTCTCTAGGCAGACTCCTGGGAGAAGCAAGACCAGTGCAGGATGTTCCTACCTTTTTATAACTGCCTGCATCCTCTGGTAGAGACCACCTAGTAAAATTCAGGATGCTAAGAGCCTTATAGGCCTAGAGCTCAGTCCTGGTGGCCACGTTTGCAATTCCTTTATATAATAAATCATTGGTGCCCAGTGTTTTAGAGAACCAAGTTGACTTCACTCTATAGTTAAACCCATCATTCTGCAAATGAATTTCATAGGTTATGTGAGATCATGCAAGGTTTTTCTTCCACGGAGACACCCAATAGACCCAGCCAGGGTGTGTGTAGGGTGTCCCCAACACATGGACTGGGCTTAGTCTCCAACAGGAGCTGTTGTTGCACATGTTTACTTACCACTGTGCACGACATATAACATATATGCAGAAATGCACATGGGTGCTCCCTGCACATGTGCCCTCATACCACACAAGCACATTGTAAATAGACCCCTGGATTCGATGCACATATATGCTTATGTACATCCTGTCTTGCTCAGGCACTGAACAAAACAGACCTCTTGTAGGGACCAAGGCCCTCAGGTGGTCCTCAAAAGGTCAGGTAAGGACAAGCAGCCCTCAGGACAGGGCAATCCTTGAAGAGCCTGAGATGACAGGGGGGCCTAGTAGCCCCTGCTATATCTCCTGTGTTTGTGTAGCCAGGAACCCTAGCAGATCTCCTCAAGGGCTTGAAGGCAGAAGGGAAGGGAGACCCTTGTGGCCAGGATGGGGTAGGAGGTTTGCCTGCTGGCGCACCACAGGGTCTGCTCAGCCTGTGCCTGGATTTCCCTCACACTCATCCACACTTAGGCAGAACAGATGCCCCCAAAGGCAAGTCTTGCTCTTTCGCCTTTGACTCTACCTTGCTGCCTCCTGACTGGTACCATCACACTAAGGTTTGCTGAGGGATAGAAGTCAGAAGGGCCTTTCTTGGGTTCACAGAGGTGAAGTATCTGCTCCTTGCATGAGGCCTTTATTTTGAGATCAAGGTTCTCACTTTGAGGGTCTTCCGTGTCCTTGGGTAATAGTATCGTTGCAGTGAGATATACTGTATGGAGTTGAAGTGTGGCTTGTTTGTGACTTTCTCATTGAAGGGGGGGAGGGCACTACAGCCACAGACAGGACTGGCTGGGGTTCATAATTAAATGCTATTCACTTAATGTGGTTCCCCAGAACCCCTAGGGAATCCCCTACCAAAATCACTGACTGAGCTCAGCACAACCCTAATTAGAATGTTTAACTTGGGAGGTCTCATGAAAATGCCGAGCAAGCAAAACATGCTCTGATGTAGGTAGTGACACAATAGGTACAGCCCCGCATACAAGAACCATTCCACCCAAAGGACCAGGATGCTAGGGTCTGGGCAGAGATTAGGGACAGCAGGTAAGTAGGTCTCAGGGGGCCTGAGAAGAAACAAGCCCTGGAGACCTGCTGCCTAGGAGCAAGTCTTGTCTGCGTTCAGAAAAGGACATCCTTGGGGTTGCCTGAGGGAAGGGACAGCCTGAGGCAGAAAGTTTACCTTCTAATGTGAACATGACTTTTTACCCAGACCTTTCTTCTGAGTATTGACTAAGCTGAGAAGTGAGACCAGTGTTGTTGGGTCTACTGCAAATCCCTTTTCACTTTCTAATTCAAAAGGACTAGTTTCACATCTAGAATGTGGGCCTGGAGAGATGGCTCTGTCAGTGAAGTGCTTGCTGCAGAAACATGAGGACCTGAATTCAATTCCCAGCATCTACATAAAAAGCTAGGAATGGCAACACACTCCTTGATCCTCGTGCTGCAGAGGGCAGCGGGAGGATTCCTGGAGCTTGTTGCTAGCTAGCCTTGCTGAATTGGTGAGCTCCATCTCGCCCCATCTCAATAAGATGAAGAGTGGTAAAGATACGACGCGATACCAGCCCTTGGCTTTGCACAAACCCTCATGTAGACATAGCTGCCAGATACTAGAGCCACTCATGTACTAGAACTGGCAGCTATGGAGAGAGAAGCCCCTGCTCAGGTCTACATTGCAACCTAGAAAGCAGGACCAGTATGGGTGGCCCAAAGCTTCCCAGAGGGCATTGGTTCACATGGTGGTTCATGGTGACCTCTTGCTATGAGAGGTGGCAAAAGAACAGAGCTAGATCTTGGATATGGTTTAGATTTGGTGTGCACCCAGCCCTAAACAGGATGTGGCACTCACCTCTGTCCCCAGGCTAATGGTTGAGGTGGCACTGGAGCCCACACACCTGGCCACTTAAGCTTCCCTCTCTTTTGGCTACAGGATGACCATCTGGACGCACCGTGTCCACTTCCTAGAGGAACAAGTCCTACCTCACTGGAAGTCCTTCACCATCTGGAATGCAGGCAAGCAGGGGCGTAAGTTATATCGCAGCCTGACTGCAGCCAGCCGGCACAAGGTAGAGCCCATTCCTCATTATCCTGTTGACCACTATCCTGATCACATCTTTATCTTATAGCCCCCACTGCCATCTAACTGCTGGCCCATGTTCACCCCCAGGTGGTGGCCTTCTGTGACGTTGACGAGAAGAAGATCAGGAAGGGCTTCTACCGCTACGAAGACTCACAGGTATGTAGCTATGTGGCAGAGTGTCAAAGCCCCTTACAGGGAAGAGTCTTCAATACCATGCCAGTCTTCCCTTACACTCACGTGAGCTCTGCCCAAGCGATGTAGCCCTCGGCTCCCAAGAGTCTCCAGGGTCCCTTAGGACTCTGCCCCTGTCCTTGGGGAAATGGCTACATATTCCTTCACTCTGGGTCCCTATGTTGGCCCTCCCGAGTTGGTTCTTCATGTGTCTGTCAGGTGGCTGGGGCTGCCAGAACCTGGGCTACAGCCACCTGTCCTGTCCTGCTTGGCCCAAGACTCCCATCTGCCACTTGATCACCAGCTACTGTGAGCAGAGGCTATGGCTAGTACAGGTCTCAAAGTGTTCCTTCTGTGTGAAGCCCTAATGACTTATGGCTGGCATTATCTCTGTAGGAAAGACCCAAGCCAAAGGTCCCCATCCTGCATTTCCAAGCAGCCCAGGCGCCCTTTGTCATCTGTGTGAAGTTGGTGAGTATTGGCTATGGGTGCAGGGCTCCTGGGTATCAGCTCTCCCGTTCTGATCATATGAACAAAACCAAGGACAAGATCCAACCATGGGCCCCGGGACATAGCCCACTACCTATACCCTTATTGTAAATCAAATGTTACCTTGTGGCCATAAAGACACCCTGAACTAGGTTAGCGGCCATAGCTGCTGCTCTGTAGGCTGGATGCAGCTGGGGAGTAGCCACCTGTGGGTACTAGGGATGGGGTGGTGGTGAGGTGGGTAACACCCTTATGAAGCTCTTTTCATTCTTTAAACACTGAAAGCCATTGTTCTGAGCCCAGCCACCATGTCCAAGGTTCATACTACTCGAAGGGCAGTCTTGCCTACATATAATAATAGCTTGGTGGTGACCAGTAGGGCCACAGGACCCTCCTTTGGTTCATCTGGCTTCTCTGCTTTTGGTCATGTGGGCATAGGTGCCAACCATTCTGTTTCTGTGCAAACTGAGCTTGCTCGTGGTCAGTGCAAAAAAAGAATCTCTCAGTCTCTCCAAGAAATGGGTCTCCCAACAGCTGTGCAAACTGCAGATGGCTAGGCAGCAAGTGTCTTGCTGGAGCTAAGGCTAGACTTTATCTACTCTGAACACTGTTCCTTAGTAGGTCAAGCCTATGGCAGACATCCCCTCAGGAGACTCGGCTCTTTGGATATAATTCCCATAATTCTTTAAGATGGTGACATTAACTGATTTACAATGACAGTATAGTGTCCTGCTTAGGAATTTCTCCCCTGTAAGAAACATCATGTGCTTTAACAGACAGCATCCATCACAGGTTCATCTGGAAGGGGTGTATACTCGACAGTGGAGGGCCAGTGTGTCTTGCCACGTGACCTCCTCCAGGTCACTGACCATGTGGAATCCTGCTGGTCAGCAGCCCTATTTCCTGTCCACAGTTCTTCCTCGCTGTAACAAGAGGGCTGTCTTTGCACTAAGAAGCTCCTGGGCACAGCAGAGCTAAGCAGGCCTTGCACATCAGTCACTCTTCTCAGACTGCATGTGCACACCGTTGGCCTCTGAAACCAGCAGGGGTCATCATCATTCCTGCCGCCCACCATTCTGCTCAAGTGCTGAGCCCAGGACAGTCTTGCTTCTAGAGATCTCACTGCGAGTTGTGTATGATTTGCTTGACACCTTTGGTTCTTGAGTAGTTTTTCTCTTTCAAAGCCCTAATGGGAATTTCCAGACACCTACCAGGTGAGAGGGCATGGCTGTCCTGAATGTCAGCAACCCTGGGACAAGGTGTCACCCTTTCTATTGCCCTCGGCAATGGCAGCTGCAGCGGTCCACCATAGTACTTAGATCATGGGGCAGATAGTAGGTGGTGGGCCATGCTGTTGAGGTGGTGGAGGACACTGGTCAGACTTCAGCCTGTGTTTCAACCCACGGCTTCCAGTCTGTGACAGTTCATTTCAGGTCATGGCAGGGTTCCAGACCCTCAAAATGTGAGATGTGTCTGTCTGTCTCCTATAGAGTGATGTCACACAGCAGCAGATGATTAACAGCCACACGTAGGAACAGGCAGAAACAGCATTAAGCTAGAGACACTATGGGAGTGGAAGGCCCCTCCTTCTCTGCATCTTCTATCAGTCTACAGCATCTCTCTTCACACAGTGAGGAAGACAGGCCTACCTGTGATGTGCGGTGTGTTTTGAACACTCTTCTGTTTGTGTGCATGCGTGGTTTTATATGTGCTGGTGGAGCAGCTCACTGCCTTCCAGTGCTTCATCATCAAGACAGGTTCTCCCACTGAGCCAGGAACATTCTGATTCAGCAAGACCAAGGGGTCCTTGCATTCTGACTCCCCACTCCCAGGATTCCCACCACAGCCAGCCTTTACAAAGATGAATGATTGAATGGAAGTCCTCACGCGTGTGCAGCAAGCACTCCGGGGTTTTAATTTATAAGCTAATATTTTTGCCATTTAGAGTAACTGATACTATTTGACTTTTCCCCTGGTGAAAGTTTGACTCATTCTGAGATGGCTGTTCTTGATCACAACACTTTACAGATCACTGCCCACATCTGTATCAGGACCTTCGCTTCTTGTATCTGTGATACAATGAGAGGTTGCTTTGGTACAAAGACTAACTGGAATCCCAAGTTTTCTTTTTTATACATCTGATTGTCTCAGCCTCACATATTGGGCAACCCATTCTCCTACTAGAGAATGTGCTGGCTAAGATGGTCGTTTCTGTTCCTGGGTCTCTTTCTACCAATTACCTGCTTGCAATCCAGTGTCTTACCACAGAGGGAAGCTACTCTTCCTTATTCCAGAATTTTTCTCGAATTTTTCTTATTTAAATAAACTACTGATACTGCCATGATACACAGAGAAAATGCCTCAACTCAGATGGGCAAGCACTGGCCTGTAAGTCACATTTAGCTCTCCACCTGTTTTTTCATAAGCAGCTTTCTTAGAATACAGACGATGTGCATTCACAGAGTTACAACCTCCGTTAAGAACCGTGCAGTGCTATTCCATGGAGATGTGCAAACTGCTCACCTATGCAGTGTGCCCTAGGTCAGAGAAGAGCTATGGGCAGCAGCAAGACTCCACCTGCAGCTCACAGCATGAGGGCTCCAGCCGGCAGGACACCTTGGCATCAGCACAGCACTGTGCACACACAGAGCTGTCTGCTTTCCACTTCTGGTGTATGGACTCCCAACTTTTTGTTCGTACGTCTGGTTCTTTAGCACCTCTGTATGAGCATCCACTGTGTAGACTATTGGATCTTGTTGGCATGTCAGGACCCTGGCTTGTGGGAGTCCTCTCTAGCCCTCAGTTGTCATTCATGCTGCTGTGAGCTCCCATTTCTCTGGTTTATCCCAGAAGAGAAGTAAAAGTCAGGTTGAACATCTCCAAAGACCACCTATGTGGACAGACGGACTGTTTCTGTCCTTTTGGAGAACTTTCTTGCTGTGGTTGTGGAAATGTCTCTGACCTCTCCTGGCTCAAGCCTGATGCTTCTCTGAATGTGGGGAAAGGAGAGGTGAGGGAAAAGAGGAAGGGGAGTAGGTGCGGCCACTGTGGACATTTCTGATTTTCCAGGCAAAATGTTTTTCACTTCCTGTTTCTAACCACTGGAACCAGTGGGACAAGGTAGAGTCAGGGTCACAGCCGAGCTTTGTATTGGTCAAAGGACCGATACCTGACTTAAGAGAAACAGGGTGGCTCCTCCCACATCGTGCCAGATGGCCCTAGACTCCTATATGCCAATAGTTGGGCTGTTTTTCAGCAAGATGATGGGCTTTGCTCCCATCAGGGACTGGGGCATGGCAGGTAAGGGGAATCAGAGGGTGGGTTCTTGGTAGATATGGAGTACATAAGTTACCTGAGTAGACTGAAGGAAAGGTGAATCAGCCCAGACCATTTGAGAGCGGCTTAAATGTCTTCTGTAGTGGGCCAACACCAAGTGGCAAAGGCACCTTTCAGTACCTCACTGCTGTTGATAACCAGTACAACACAGAACTGCAGCCCTGGCTTCTGCCCTCAGTGGCCTCTGGTTCCCTTCAGGCCCCTTCCCTAACTGTAGAGGATCACAAGTTCACTGTGAGCCACCTAACAGGTAGATTAAGTAGGCCTAATCCCAGGCCCTGACCTGAGTCTTTGCAAGAGTCCCAGAGAGCAAGAGGAAGCCTGACTGAGCTGGATCTTCTCTCCCCAAAGGACCTCACAGGAGGTGAGTTTGAAGACAACCTGAAGTCGCTGCACTTGCAAGAAGGCCAGGACTTCGTCCACTTCAGCTGAGGCTGCCGCCTAGGTGGGTGTTCACTGCAGTGCCTGTAGGCTCTGAGCCTTGTCCATTCTGTGCCTCCCCGTCACACAGACCACTCTTAGTCTCTGCTTCCTCCAGCGTCTCCCTCACATTTACTGCATTAATTTTCACCCGTTCGTTTCTGCTACATAACTTGAGGCTTAAATCTTCCAAGCACCACTTTAGGCAAATTTCCTATATTTAGTAACTTTCACCAGCTATCTGGCAATTTTTTTAAAAACTACTTTTTCTTTTTTTTCAATAACAGGAACCTGCAAAACGTTCTGAGTTCTAGAAATGTCTATTAAGCTAAGCTTTTCTTCATTCTGAAACCATCTATACAAGCTCCCTTCCTTACTGCTGTGATCTAAATACTACCTCATGGTCTGAGGGCCTATCATGGCGGGGAAGGCGTGACGGTGGGGATTGTTCCCAGTCGGGGGTCTACACCTTCTCATATCTTAGTGGAGGAGGCAGTAGAGAGGGGACCAGAAGCAAGGCTGAGACTCCAAACCTCAAGCTGTATCCTCCAGTGGCCCACTCCAACTAGGCCCTAATTTCAAAGGGTGCCAACAACTGGGACAAAATGTTCAAACATGAGCCTGTCAGAGGCATTTCACATTAAAAAGATAAATTAACTTGAATACATCTAACTTCTCAGCTTAAGTGATCTTTATGATCAAGATCTTGATTGATCTCTTCTTGTTTATTGACACAGTGTTACTTTGTAGCTCAGGCTGGTCTTGAATTCAACCCCATCTCCCTCTCCTGAATGATGGGCTACAAGTGTGTGCCCGGCCTAGCTTTGTTGCTATATTCCGACTTCCATGGTTAGGAACTCTCACAACTTTCTGCTCAGGAGACTATGGCACCCCCCCCTCCCCCCAGCATCCTGCTTTCCCAGATCCTGCATGTCAGACCTCTGGTCCCATGGCTTTGCTTTTGGAAAACTGTTCTTCTATATTTCTGGAGTTACTGGCAGAGTTGGATCTTGGTGATGGGCTATTCTCCCTGTTTGTGAACATTGGCTTCATCCTCTAAGTGGTGGTATCTTCCTGTCTTGCAGTTACATAGACTTTTCAACATAGGAGTCTGGGGGACTCACTGGATGTCTCCTTTTGAAGACCCAGCAAGAGCCACACAGCTCCTTCCTGTGAGGACATTTTCACGTCCACCAGTTGTGAAGGCGCAGCTCTCTAATGTCCCAGTTTTATCAGGTCTCTTGTGGCCTTTTACCCCACCCTAGGCACTTTCTTCCTGCTCTTAATTCATAGGGCTAACAGGAGGCCAAGTGAACACTCTTGTGTGGGCACACACCTATATGGCCTCCTGCCCAAACTTGCCCACTGGAGAGTTTTCCTGACTTCTTTGTACCAAGACTCTCACATGCCACACTGCTCTTTGCCGAGTCTTCTAACGTATCACTCAGCATTATTGCCCTGGGGACCATCCTGGCCACACCAGTTGTCACGATAGCTGGAGAGGTAGGAGCCTCCTAAGTACCTCAGTGGAAACCCTTCCTGTTAAGGTCTTTCCAGCCCACCAGGCATCCAGTGGGGACAGTTGCCTATGGTGAGATGTACGTGCAGGGGTGGCTAGCTGGGAACAAAATCCTTTATGTCAGCCATTAAATCTCACTGAAAGGGGCATTGGATTCCATGTCTTAAATGTTGTATTTGGAATTGTGTTTTAAAATAATACTAAAAGTAGTTAATTCTGTTTTCCAGCAGACAAGACATCAAAGCCTATCTCACACATGGCCTCGTCAGCTGCTCCCAGCCAGGCTTTCTTCTACTCCCAACAGAAAATGCTGAGTCTAGGAAAGAGGTGTTCGAGACTGGAATGAAGTGTGAGCCAGGCCGCAGGCCTCCAGAAGTCCCTGCCACCAGGGCAGCACAACAAACCTGCAGACTTAGGCCTAGAAGTGGCTCCGGTAAAGACACTGAGTGCTTTCAAGTCTGGCTATTACACTGAGAGGACATGTACTACCACAGGCCTTGGCCACTTCACTGTGAGCTGTTACCTTGAATTCTGCCCATCCTCAACAGCTTAATGAGCCTCAGGAGGCAGAGGAAGCAGACATGGGACTCCCACAGCAGGACAGGTAGGCATGCAGGCCCTGGGACCAGAGTTGCCATCCAAATGCCCACAGGGATTCTGGCTTCTGATGATCTCTTGCTCAGACCATTGTAGCATTGTTGATGACTTAGCTGGCTGAGCATATGGGAGGTGAGCTGCCTGTCACTTCATCTGCCCAGCACTTCAGACTATACCAGGGTGTGAAACGCCCCTCATGCTACAGGAATCATACAGCAAAGCACTGAAGGGGAGGGAGCCCACAGCAGATCCTCCAGCTCCTTTTGCATAGGTGGCCCAGAGATAGGCAGAGGCTGGGCTGTGTGATACATGATTTAATGAGAAGCATGTCTGTGTGACAGCAAACGTATGGGCAGTCCAGGCCACCAGAGCACAGCACGCATGAGGAATTACTGCTCTCTGTGGATGGCCTCCCAATCCATCTAGCAGCAGGTGCTACTTTCTCAGACGTCTGTGGCACCAAGTTTCCATGATGGTAAAGCTTGTGGAGCCTCAGGGCGAGACATCCCAGGTAGGTAGGCAAGGCTTAGCTTCCTGGAACAGGCTGTAAAGAGACATGGAAACATCAGGCTGGTAGCCACCTCACCCTCTCTTGATAGATGGCTAAGTCTGCTGTGTCCCAGAATCCTGGCAGCTTGAATTGTGTAGTAATTGCTCTGTGGCCTTGTAGGAGGAGTACATTAGTAAACTGTTCGCATATGTTTAAACTTTTCTTTTTTTGGTTTTTTGAGACAGGATTTCTCTGTATAGCCCTGGCTGTCCTGGAACTCACTTTGTAGACCAGGCTAGCCTCGAACTCAGAAATCCGCCTGCCTCTGCCTCCCAAGTGCTGGAATTAAAGGCGTGCGCCACCACGCCCGGCCTGTTTAAACTTTTCTAACAGGGTAAAGGGCAGAGTTAAACTCAAATTCACCCTGCATAAGGGACCAAGACTATAGCATGGCCCCATCTGTTGTCACCACTCCTAGAGCCACACCTGTGTATCTCTCATTATGGCTCCTGCAGGAGGAGGCCCTGGGAAGACTTGGGCACACAGAGAGGAAAAAACAAAACCTCTCACAACCTGACACACACGACAGGAGCTCAGGCACAAAATAACTCAAAGCTAAGAGAAGATGATTAAGGAAAGAAGCTGACCAGCGAGACCATGCCGGCTAAATACCAAGACCTCGGGGTTAGAACAAGCCAGTTTCAGACAGGGCTCTGCAGCTGGAGGTCACGGCCAGGGATAACGTAATGTGTCAAGAAAGAGTGCTGGCCCCAGGGTAATCGGGGACAGAAGAACAGAGCTGTGAAAAAAGTTAACAGGGTAGGAAATGAAATTCAGATAAGGGGGAAAGAAACATTAAACAGGAAGGTCAAATAGGAAACAAAGATGATAGATGTAAACTTGTCTGTAATTATACTGTAAACATGAATTCATGAAATGCTAATTAATAAAGATTTAAAATGATATTAAGGCACAATCTTGACTATAACATTCATAGACATTGAAAGTGTGACAGGAACCAGATGTCACCACACTAACAGAAAAAGAGACATCAAGAGTTGTAACAGTTTCAAAATGTACCCCTCCCCAAAGTTTAAACATAATTAAAGGATACTCGAGACAAATGCAAAACATTTAATTCCTCAGCAGATGGAGTAAAATAACAAAAATGTATACTAATGGGTCTGGTGTTTCACTCAATACAGAGTGTTTCACAACTGAAAAAAGTTGTTTCTCAGAATGTCAGAGAACTGAGACCTCCATCCTGAAACTAGAGAGAGCATATGAGACACAACCTAGCAAAGTCCACCAAAAGGCTTCTATGTCCCTGCATAAGCTGGAGAATACCACTCGAGGGGGCTTCCAAGGCTTACCTCATGAGATCTGAAAAACATCCACTCACACTCAGCAAGGAAGAAAAGAGTCACCCCTGTAGGGCATATCAGAACCAAGTCTACTAGCTCCTGGGCCATGCCAACAGCTCTGGGGGTGGGGTGGGGGTGGAGCTGCAGGCCAGGCCCAGCCAGAGGTTAGAGACTGGCTGGCTGATTAAATATTCCTCTCCCCCATTCACCTGCAGCCCTCCAGTATACTGCTGGGCTCCTGAAGGGCTCGAGTTCTGTAAGGGCAAGGAGCCCAAGGTCAAGTGTGGAAACAAGTGTAAAGACCCTTAGGTCTGTAACAGCTAACATCTAAGAGCCCCCTTCCAGGAAGAAAAGCAAGTCCACACACTGCTGTCCATTTGATCAGCACATCTACTTGTTAATAAAGGTATGTATAAGCTATGAAAAGCACAACTCGGAGAGACAGCCTCTGACATGAAGATGGGATTATCAAGCTAAGCTCACCAGGAAGGTGAGCTATGGAGAGCATACAGGAACTGGATGAGGTGGATGTGGTGGTTTAAATGAGAATGGCCCCCACAGGCTCATGTGTGAAAATCCTATCCCTACCTAGTGGAACTGTTTTGGAAGGATTTGGAAGCGTGGTTTTCGTGGAGGAGGTGTGTCACTGGGAGTGGTTTTGAGGTTTCAAAGGATTCCATTTCCAGTGAGGTCTGCTTCCTGTCTGTGTATCAAGATGTGAGCTCTCAACTGCTCCTACTGCCATGTCTTCGCTCTGCCATTACAGACTAACCCTCTGAAACCATAAGCACAATGAAGTGCTTTCTTTTCTTAAATTGCCTTTGTCATGGTGTTTTGTTACAGCAGTCAAAAGGTAAAATATAACCTAGCTAGGGTGTTGGGATCAGGAGGAGCTGCTGAACAACAAACTAAAAGTCATTAAACTGGCACATGAACTAAGCAGAAATGCAAGTGGTACATGAACTGGAGACCAAACACACAGACAGCATCTCCATCTGTAGGGCTCATAGGTGACCTTCCAAGGGCACATAAGCCCAGGGAGTGTCGGGGCCTAGTGTCAGTCGGGGACCTTAGCTCCCAACATAGTCCCAGGCCAACCTGGCTGGTAGTTTGTAAACTGACAAACTAGTTCTGAGAGTTTAAACCAAGGATCAAGTGTACAGACAATCTTGGACAGAATAAAATTGGAGAACAAACATGGTGAGCACCATGAGTGTTGTGAAATCCACACCTCTTCCATCATACAGTTTGTATTGACTTACAGATTGACAGTATGATCCAGTGTTTAAAAGAGGCTCCAATGGTAGCAAGACCCTGAATCATCTGGGGAATTGGGGCTAGCTGACACAGGAAGCATAAAGTGACCCTCCCTTCACACAATAGTTTGTCCCAAGTAAACTGAATTTCTCTATGAAGAGTTGGTACATAGAGCTTTCATAATCAGCAGGCTGGCTGCCTGTATGTCCTGGCTAGTTTCATGGCAGCTTGACACACCCATTGTGGGTGGAGCTACCCTCAGCTACATAACCTTAGAGTAGACCACAACACAAAGGTATTAAAGGCATTAAGCTGGGAACATATTTCTAGCATGAAAAGTCAATATGTAGAATTTTTTAAATCCCCATAGACAGACTGGCCCATAGAACACAGGAAGAGAGCTCAGGAACACAACAGATCACAGCTTTCATGACAACTTAAAAGTGCAACCCCAGGACAAGGTATTCAGAAACACTAAACATGCCAAGGCCAAGGTAGGTAGAGAGAACAGGCAGCTAGGAAGGCTAGGGCCCCAGTGAACAGGAAGGAAATGGAAGCCTGATGGGACAGGAGTCCTCAGAGGAACAGAGCCCCTAACGTGTGTACATCAAGGCTAGGAAGGAGGAGGGAACTACAGCCTCCTTCCCACATTCCTAGAAGACAGAAGCTGAACTAGAAGACATCATGTGGCCTCCAACAATTAGAGGACACCATGCAGCCAGCACACTATAGAGACAGAACTTGCCTACCCTGGCAGCGGAAGCAGCTCTCGAAGTTGGTCTGGAGAAAGTAACGGCAGCAATGAGTACTGACCGTGGGACTCGGTTTACTTCAGACCAGAACTCAGAACAGCAGGCAACACAGGTGCCATGTGTCCTCAGAGTACTGCAAGTATTACCTTTGGAACCAGCTGGGGTCTGGGCACGCCAAGGAGGTCACACAGGTGATTCCGCTGTTCTCTTACAACTGGAAGCTCTGCGTCCCTGTGGAGGAAAACATTTGGTTCAGGTCCCCCACCCCTTGAGATCTGGTGGGTGTGGGGCAAGACCCTGTCCCCCAGAGTAGACACCAGGAGAACCTAGCTCTTTCATAGTACTAAGCCACACCCCATACAGAAGAAATGCTACCTCGGGCTGAGAGGGCTTCTGAAGCACTTTATTAGAATTCAGCTGTTGACTGCTTTCATTGCAATACTATGTAATGCTGTTAAGTACTAAGCATGTTTTTCTCTACGTAAAATTAGTTTTAAAAACAACAACAATGACAACAACAAAAACCCAGCTTCTCTGAAAAGCAGGTGTTGTACTCTGGCAGAGGAGTGGAGTCCCTAGCACCCATGCAGGTAGCTCACAACCCTCTGCAGCCCCAGCTCCAGGGGAATTGCACACCCTTTTCTGGCATCCCCAGGCAACTGCACAAACATGCACACAAGCCCTGGCAAACAGCCACATATGCATACATAGTATTAAAGATCCCCAGCTGTCCTTACTCAAACTGAGTTTCTTAGAAAGCTGGAAGCAGTGTCCACTGTCCTGAGGTTTGACCACTGTCTCCTCAGAAGGCACCAAGTTGAGATCCTACTGACAGTAAAGATCTTGAAGTGCACTCTGGCCTTCCAGGTCCCTACAGCTCTTATCTAGGCAGGAAGGCCACACACTAGCATGAGCTCCCTAGGGAGGTCGATGATCTGAGGGGCATGCATGAATATATCACAAACCCTGACTTGCTAAAAGCAACCTGGCCAATCCCAACAGACCTGCCAGTATCTGAGGTCAGCAATCCCTCTCTCCATTAGTCTGAGGGGACAGTGTCCATAGGCAATAGCAGTAATTTGGGCTACCTGGCTGTGCCTCCCAAATAGTACAGAATGGTGACAAGCCAGCTTGAAGTACACCTGTGTACAGGTGTTAGTTCCATATATGTGATTGTATGTGCTTGGCAGTACATACATATGTGAGTATATGAGCAGCTACATGTATGTGATCATGTATGCAAACCTGCATATAGGTATGTGCAGGGCCATGCATGCGTACAGTGCCTGGATTCCGTGTTGTAAGTTCTTGCTGCTGTGACCGTAACTGTTTCTAGATCCAGGCTAGAACACCTGTGGATCATACCCACAGGCTGTATACTACCACCACCACCACCACCACCACCACCATCTCTTCTGCACCTCTTGACTTTGGAGACAAGTCTCTAAGGTCAGAACAGAGGAAAGACCACACTGTCCTTGCAGCAGCAAAATGACAGTAGCTAGCTGACATCCACTTGGTGGCATGCTATATTCCAGTTCCTGAGAAACGCCAATTTCTGACCAGCAGGGGTCTGACCCACTCTGCCCACCTTGCTCACAGGAGGAGAAAAGCAATTGCACATTAAACATTTCCCACCTGAAGCTCCCAGGATGTGTCCTCAGCCTTGTGTAAAGTTGTTAGATGGCCCTGAGCTGTTGAGGGTTGGAAATATTTCCCCTTTCCATCCAAAGCTACAGGGACAGGAGAAGGTGGCACCAGGCACAGGCAGGCCCTACTCACCAGGCTGTGTCACTGAGCACAGACATGACCTCATCAAGCACCTCGGCATCTACCAAGTCACTATAGGTAAGCACCATCTCGTACACCTGGCTCGCTGTGCTCTTCCGGATCTGCAATGAGAACAGCAGGTCAACAGGAGGAAAGCCCCTCACCACCTAGAGAGCCCAAGGGGTCTTAGAAGGTCCATGACAGGAGGAAGATGAACTCAGTCCTGCACAGCCCAGGTACTTCTGATTCATAGACATGCCCATCAGAAGGTACAGTAGGGACTCCTACAAGGGAATCTGTCTGTCTCACTATCTCTTTGGGTTATTTCCTGTGACATACTACTTCACGCGAGGTCTGATCTTCCTCTGGCAATGTGTGTTTCTGACAAACAGGCTGAGCTGTGGGGTCATCCCACTCTACCTCAGAAGACGTCAGTACAGGTTCTCGGACTTCCTAACCCTGGGCTGTGATGCCCCACCCTCAGCAGTGCTTCCCATGTTCTCCCCACCCAGCACCAGCACCCGTGTTCCTTTTATACAAACACCAACCAGTTGACTGCCCACACCCGGAACCCATCTCGCCAGTGTTTCCTTTGAGGCCTTACCAACATGCACTCATCTTTAAAGGCCACGTGTAAGGACAGTCCTGGGTCCCAGGCAGGTGGCCTTGAGTGGGGCAGACACACTCACCACAGGGAAAGGGTGGCCAAGGAGGAGGAAGAGCTGCAGAAGAACCTTCTTTCTCACATCACCATTGAACTGCACCATCCCACAGAGCCTGCAGGAGACCCACGGGTGACATGGAGCTGCGACTCACTCATGCTTTTACTCAAGGACCCAAGACACACGGGAGACCCAGAAAGTACACAGCATGAACCTTGAGTCATGTACATATCTATGTACAGGTCTGTGTGTTATACACTAGTGCGTTCCCATGTGATCTATGCTATCTTGTTTGCACATGTGCATTATAGACTAATATGCTTCCATGTGCTCACCTATACATGGTGAGATCTTTGTGCTAGTATGTGCATGCTCGTGTACCCAGATACCTGCATCCCCATGTGTGTATGTTTGTACACCTATGTGATTGCCAGTACATGACCAGTTATCTGTGCTAGCATGTACATGCCCGTGTGCCCAGATCCCTGTACTAGTACAGGTGTATTCTCTGTCCTGTGATGGCCTTTGAGCATCTACGGGGCCAGTAAGGTGCAGGAACAAGTGAGAGATGTATATGATGAACAAATGATAGATGTAGCTTTCCTTTTTTGGTCAATCTCCCCTAAACCACTGCTGATAGGAGTGGTCTAACCTTTCTTTCCCATAATGAACCCACAAACACTCCATTTTAAAGAGCTTTGTAATTAAAACTTTATCTCCCACCAGGAACCAAGTCCCTCTTATTTCTGTCTCCACCCAGGAACACTTAAAAACTCACACTGCAAAAAAAAAAAAAACAAAAAAAAAACTCACACTGCAATGCTTGACCGAAGTTTCTGGATGTCTTTTGACTTCTTGATTTCTTCCTTACAAAGTGTGAGCAACTTCACACAAAAGGGGTGGCTTGAAGGAGAAGACATTATTATAAGTCCACCTTTCACAGGAATACAGAGCAGTATGAGGCACACTGTCCCAGCATCAGTGCTGGGATGTGTGACATCACCTGCTTTGATTTCCAATATGCATGGCAGAGATATATTCAACAACTGGGCAGGCAGGCCCTGGCACAGTCACGATGTGACATCCAAGTGACCCACCCCAAAAGAAAAGACACTACCAGCAAGTGCTACCACATGGAAAGAAACCATGTGATGGGCCTAGGTTACAGAGGAGTCCTAGTCAGCCCCAATGATAATATGAATACTGGGCTGCTACACTCCAGGACAGTCCAGGACAGCAGCTCCCAGGTCAACCCTGCCTGGTCCAGGTCACAGGAGTCCAGTCCTTCCCTGACTTGCTCCCTAAAGTGCTTACTGGACACAGAATGACTGTCATATGGCTTAGAGCTGTAGGTCATTGTCATTCCCAGCATGCATAGGACTCTACACCCTCAGCTTGTCTTCCTACAGGGCATATGCACAGTTCTAATGTTCTTCTAGACATACTACATACAGTCTATGATCTCATTGGGACCCTTCAAATCTACATTCATCTTTGTGGTCCCCAGCAACCCCGTGGGTTTATACACCAGGGTTCTTGAAAGACTCCCAATGAGCTAATCCAAGAGGCATGATCCCTCCAATGAACAGGGTCTAATCTCTGCCTAAGTGAGGTGCCATGTCTTCCTGGCCACCAGGTTCTCTCAGCATCCCTCACGCTTCCTGTTACAGGGTATGGCTGGCACATCCCCCCTTCCCCCAAGGTGCCCTTCCGTATACAGTCCACCCACTTTAGCTAAGCTAGTCCTTTTTACCCTTTACCCCCCAGGGCTCTTTACCCCCTCCTGGCTCTCCCCTCTCCTTCGCCCCTCTCCTCACAAGGAAGGCCCAGCTCAGGCCGTTTTCACTTTAGACTCTCCCAGACATCTCTGCCTCCACCGTTCCTAGGAGCACTCATGTCCTCCTTTTTTTCTTTTTTCATTCAAGCACTAACTGTACAAAAGCACAGTGAATGGACATAGTATCAGGAACTCTCAAAGAGCACAGAAAGAGTAAAAAGTCCCAGATAGATGAAGAAAATGCAATGGAGGAAAAGGATTCTGCTAATCAGAGAAAGTAGAAACATAGAACACACAGAATTACTTTAATGAAAGAACTGAGTTCAAGGCCAGCCTGGTCTACAAAGTGAGTTCCAGGACAGCCAGGGCTACAGAGAAACCCTGTCTCAAAAAAAAAAAAAAAAAAAGATCAGATTGTCAGGTTGAATTTTTACAAAAGTACATATACTGTTAGCAACCGACATACAAAACAAACCCCAAATATAATGAAAATCAAAACACTACAAAAAAAAAAAAAGCCAAAGTAGAGCGTAAGTAGAAGCACCTCCAAACTCATAATCATTTGATATGTGAGGCACCCCTACATTTGTATGTGCCAAAAATTCAAAATCCATAAGGAACAAAAGAGAGAAGTAAAAACACATATCGTTAGATATTTTCCTACTATCTTATTTTGAAATTTTTAAGCCAGAAAAATAGATGTCAATTCCTTAGAGCATTTTCCTAGATGAATCCAGCGGTGTGGAGAAGAGCATCCCAGCTGGGCCATGCCCCTGTGAGTGTTCAAGCTACCTGGGCAGGTTTTAGAAAGTCAGTGCTGCACAGTGTCAGAGGGAGCCCTGTAGTGTCAGGTGAGAAGCCATCTTCAGCATCCAGCAGAGACAGGCAGTTAAAAAACAAAGACACTACAGACTTCAAGCAAAGCAAGCTGGTCCCCTCCAGCAGCCCTGGGTGTGTGATATGTGCAGGATCTCAAGGCAGAGCTCAGAGACAGTGACGCCTGGCCTTAGGGCTTCACCTGAATGCTGGTCAGCAGTAAGCACAAAGACGAGGCTCAAGATCAAGGGAGAAAACCACACCAAAGCACCATACAAGATCATATGAAAACTAGGCATAGGTCCTCTTAATGGGGCAAACGGGAGTGGGCAAAGGCTCAGAACGGGGAGGAGATCAACTGTTGATTTGCAACACCAGTCAGTATAAAGCAAGATCCAGTACAGATCACCAGGCAGTTTCTAAGTAACAATAGATGCTCAGACATCTTCATGAAATACAAAGCTGTCCAAACCAAAAGAGAATTCAGTGAAGACCGTAAGGCATTCATAGAAGCAAAAATCACCAAGGTGATATCTATCACTCAGTCAGGAAGCCAACCTGGCACCTAGACGGTCCCAGAGAGCTATCATGCACCATGGCTGTCTGCTCCTCTCAACAGGAGGCTAAGGAACCACAAACCATACAGATAGGAAGCAGCTGCTTTGTGCCCCGTGCCCCATAGCTTCTGTCCAGCTGGGATGGGCACAGGCATACTCCTGGGCCCCACAACACGGCCCATACACTGTCCTGTTTCCGTCCAGCCTTATCTCAAGCTCCAATGCCCAGACCTTGCTGCCTACTAGCCCTAGCAGGTGGGCCATCTCACCTGACCAAGTCTACTTTCCAACAAGGAGAGCAGGGCACTACTTCACCCCACCCTGTTGTCTGCTGCCTGAGTTTGCATTGTCTTCTTCTGGGTTCTGAGATCCTGATCCAAGGGTTCTGTCTTTAAAATAACAGCCATTTTTGGTGGCCAAAGATTTGTATGCACTTGAAAGGCTGAGGAGGCAGGGTCTCGAGTCTGAGCAACACAGTGAGACGGCAAATCAATCAATCAATCAATTTTTTTGAGATTTGGGGAACTAGGCTTTGTCGGAAAGGGAGCACTAAGCAAGCAGATACTTACTTCTCCTCGGCAGTAAAGATGTCAAAGCACCCATTGGCCAGTAGCTGGTCCAGCATTTTCAGCAGCGATACAGACACCCTGAGAGAAGGACATAAGCAGGCATGAAACCCACAGAAACACCCAAGAACCAAGAGGCACCCAGGTGAGAAACAGGGACGTGCCCTTGACAAGTAAAAACAACAACAACAACAACAACAACAACAAACTAATGACAGTTAACAACGATGAAAAACCCTTAACACCATGATAGCTCTTCCTAGATGGGTAAGTCAAGACAGTCCTGTCAAATTCCTAGAATCAGACATACCAGCATTATGACGCTTACAGGAATGCCAAATGACTATGGAAAATAAGAATATAGCTGGAGACAATGTGGCTTCTCTCGTGAATTACCTACAGCAAAGATAAGAACAGGATTCCTGATGCAAAGACGTCAGATGGCCTGGTAGAGTCCAGCATTCACCTGTATACCTTACGGTTTTGACAAGGTGCAAAACAAGTGCAGTGGACAGTCCAGCAGACAGTATGAACATCTGGACAACCATTTGCAAAATTAAACTATTTTGAGTTCGTTTTGTGTGTCCTCAGACTGTAGGGCAGACGATAGAACCTAAAGCTGAAACTTCTGGAAGAGTACCAGAGGAGCTCTCTAGGACCTCCAAATTAGGCAAAGATTCCTCAGCAACTGCATTTGCTCAGGTGATAGTTGGGTCCTTCAAGCTACAAATCTGACAAAGACTTGCCCCGTATAGTGAAGTCATCCTAAAATAACAGTGAGAAGGAAAGGCCACCTACACAAGCTATGGCAATGAACAGACAGACACACTAGGAGGACAACCAAGTGTCCAACAGCTACCTGAGAGACTGACCACTAATGCTGGTGAGCCATGGAACAGAGGGGGCCAGCAGCTTTACAGAAGTTAACAAACAACCCACGTGACCCAGCTGTCCATTACTCAATGAGTACCCAAGGAAAGAGAATGTGCATCCACAGAGACTCAATCCCAGAATGTCCACCGTAGCTGTCAGTAGGGCAGGGAATGGGAAATACCCAAATGAGTCAGTTCCTGCCCACAACAGGCCCTGGCCAGGCAACAACAAGGACAGACAGAAGTGACTTTGCTGCCTGTCTACCAAAGTGAACAGCTGGGAGGGCTCTGAGGAGCAGGAGGAGAACTTGGTGATCAGGAAAGAATCCATGGAATACGCATCCCAAGGAACCAGGGCACGCACTCCACGTGTTCTTTCAGGGCTCTTAAGTCTCAGTGGGGCTATTACAGACAAGAAAAGATGGGGAGTATTCCTACAGACTAGAGTCTCGCTCCACTCCACTTGGTATTCTGCATCTCCACACACACAAAGAAAAGTCATTTTCCTGCTGAGAGTGTATCAAGGGGAAGGGATTGCCAATCAGTGTCAGGCCCAGGGACCAGCAAGGCACAGAGGAGATGAATCCCTGGGGTCTGTAGAAGATGAGTATTGGAGCTAGAACTTGGGAGTTGGCTGGGCCCTGCTCCTCATCTATTATGACAAATGTGTTCCAGGAAAACCTGGGCTCTGTGGAAATACGATTAGGGCACAAGTACCCTGTCTGAAGACACCACTCACCTGTCATTCAAGAGGTTGTCCTCAAAGACCTTTAGGAGGGTCTCACTGAAGCTCTCCAGGACCCGAGCATCCTTCTGAATCCCCTTCATGTACTCAAAGAGGCTCTGTGTAGAATGTCTGACCTGTGACCCAAAAGGCAGTATTGTGGCTCAGCATGGCTAGCTTCTCCCTTGGTTCTCAGGGCTACTACAATGACAGTAAATGCCTGGGGCCAAACAGATAAAACTGCAAACTACAGAGACATGAGGATCCTACAGGTATGGGGCTGGTAGGACAGTGGACATGTGAAGTGCACACATCTGGGACAGAACCCTCTGGAAAGAATCCTCTGTGTCCCTGCTCTGCACAGCCAGATGCCTCCTCACCGTAGACTCTGTCAAGCCACCCACAGACACAGCCAGCCCCAGCAGGACATGGTATCTATAGGTAGGCAATCCCAAGAGCTGGGTGATGAGAGGGAAGGCCTGGGAAGGTGCGTTCCAGTTCACAGTGGCCACATCAGACCTGAAAGAAAGTGATTTCAAGTGAAGGCCATGCTTGGAGGGACTGGGCTATGAGGGGTCTGTATCTGACAGTACCTGGGAAACAGACTTTCCAGTTCTTGGCGGTGGGGAACATGGGGAATGGGAGGGCTATCGAAGTGCAAGAGAGTCAGGAACACTCGGGCAGCATGAGCACGGAACCGGTCAATCTTCTCACTTGCCTGCTGGGCAACGCAACACATGACACGCTCACAGCTGCAAACGGAGGGCACATGTATGAGGGCAGCCTGGGGAAACGTGGTCTCCTTATTGTCAGCAGCTGCTGAAGCCACATCAGGTTGTGTCTTAGTTAGGGTTTTATTGTTGTGATAAAACATCATGACCAAAAGCAACTTGGATAGGAAAGGGTCTTAGGTCACACTCCATCACTAAAGGAAGTCAGGAGGCAAAACTAAAGCAGAGGCCATGAAGGGATGCTGCTTTCTGGCTTGCTGCTTACTGGCTTGCTCAGCCTGCTTTCTTATAGAACTCAAGACTACTTTCCCAGAAATGGAACCCACCACGTAAATCACTGATCAAGAAAATGCCTATAGGCCAATTTTATGGACGTATTTTCTCAACTGAGTCCTCTTTCCAAGGAATTCTAGTTTGTGCCAAGTTGACAGAAAACTAACCAACGCAGGATAGGTATGCCTGCGCCCTGCCTACCCCAACATCTCAGGAGCCACATGACAGGCACATGTGAATGTCAATGGACTCTTGGGGCAAGAGTGAGAAGCAACAGTATTGCAGGTCAGTGGAAGGAGGACGAGAGGCCAGGCTGAGAAAGTATGGCACACACGAGACAGCAAACTTAGGGCCTCAAGCAGTATGGCCAAGGAGGTTGAAACCCACAGGGGCTGGAACAAATGATGATAGCCCATCTTGGCATGAACCTCAGCTACAGAGCCCTGAGTTCAGAGGCCACTACAGCCTCCCCCTCTGAAGCTGACTGTCAAACAGGCCAGTTCAAATGAGGTCCTGGTGTGGGGTTAGGGAGTATGTGTACGTTATGGATTCTGACACGGGCCAGGTGGAGGACCCTGGCCATGATCCACAGGCTCTGGAGAACCAGGACAAGAGTTAGAGAAGCTTGTGTGAGAAGGCATGAAGGCCCCAGGACAGCCTCAGCTGGCTTCAGATACTCACATGTGGGCCTCAATCAGCACCGGCTCTGTCCGTGCCAGCAAAAGCATCAAATCCATGAGGCTGGTCATGGCAGCCTCACGAACCCTGTGAATAAGGAGACATGAAAAGGTCAATCTAGGACAGGGATTCCAAGCCATGCCTGGTTCCACCAACCAGACCCTACAAGCAGCTCATGAGGGGAAAAAAGTCTTGAGACACCCACTGGCCACACACAAGCTTAGCTCCAAAAGGCCCAAACACAGGGAAAGTTTCAGGGATTACAGAAACCCCACAGTGTAAATAAACCATCAGAGAAACCCGACGCCAGCAGCTGGCAGTCTTTACTTAAATCCCTTGACTGGAGAATGAGGGACCTGCTCTCTTCTCTCATACTGTCAAGCAAGAGGATTCATTCTTAACACCTGAGGACAGACTGGACAAGTCTGAGCAAGGCCTTAGACATGTGCACACACTGTAATAGCAGATACTTCCCACAGCCTCCTCCCATACTGGCCTCCTGTAGTGTCTCCCTGCACAAGGCCGGCACTTCTGGTTCTCACCAAACAAACAGAGCAACCAACACTCACATCCATCCTAGACTTACTTTCCTGCTAAACAAAGCTGTCTGTCATTAATTCGTATCAAAGAAAAAAATACTGGTCTAATTCCAGAGCAAAGGCAGCCATTTAAACTGGAATTCAGGTGCATTCAGTCAGAGTGAGGAAAAGGAAGATATAAACTCTGGGGCCATCCCAGCCTCAATCAAACCCTCTAATGGAGCCTGTACCAGGTTCCTGCTGTGAGGGGGAACTCAAAGACAAGTGCAGGCCAGGGTTCCAGGGCACTCCTCAAAGTCAGATGAGGGTGCTGGACACAAAGCAAGCCTGGGAAAGGTGTGCTGCAGGGGCACCGGTGCATATATGCAATGAATGCCAGGGGACAAAGGGACAGCAGACTATAAAGTGTGCTGAGGGACACAGGTGCACACCTGTGAAGCATGCCAGGGACACAGGTGCACAACTCCAAAGCACACACAGACACACTGTGGGGGTAACCTGTACATCTCCTTCATGTGGACTGACAACTCTTAAGCTGTGATACACAGATGAAGCTCCAAATACCACAGCAGAAACCAGCAACAAGGAGAAGCTGTACTTGCTGAGCACATGAATAGGAAAAAGAGCTGGGACCCGAGCCTCTTGGTAAAAACACCCCACAGATATGCTCAAAAATGCTGTTTAATCCAGGGAGCAATGGCAATTTAATGAAACCATTGTCACAGAGCCCAGTCCATATCACCTGGTCTGTACAGACCTGGCACCCCTCTCTGTACAGCCCTTCCACTCTCAGGGAAGTGAAGACAGTAGATCTCAGTGGTATCTGACTGGTTATTATCACCACCAGGTAAAAGAAAACTATGTAACACTAACCCCTGCAATTTAACTATAACTTAGGAAACTCAGTTAAAAACTAAATAAATTATAAATAAAAGATAGCAAATACTAAAACAGCAGTAGCAACAATATATCGACCAAATGTGCAGTCTTTACAATAACTATATCTGAGAAATATGAAGGATATAGAGCAAAGTAAATGAAAAGGTCAGAATTTCAAAAACACCTGGGCTCTCTGAGAAAGGTCTAGCTACTGTTGAATTAAAGACAACAACAAAAAGGAGGGTCAAGGTATGTGTGCCACTCATGTGACCGTATGGTTCATCGTGCCATGCTGATTGCTGTGGTTCAGAAGCACCACGGCTGGCAGCTGTTGGTCACTGTCTTCCTGTGGAAGCTTCCTGTGGAAGCCTGCACGCAGCCTTCTGGTACCATGGGAACTAGTCCTCAGGAAGGAGGCTTTCAGGTCAGTTCCAGCTCAGAGGCCTCGGGGCCTGGTGTCTGAAACTCATGATATGTGACCAACAACTCAAAAGAGGGCTTCTTGTGACTTGTTAGGGTCTTTATTAGATGGTCTTTGGCTCTTGGAGGGAACACTGTATAAATCCATATGACTTTTTCAGACTCCTTACTGGTTTTTTTACCCTCCTCCTTCTGTATGTGTAACCTACAGCCCTCTAAATGGATTCAATACCTGCTCAGAGGGAAATCAGGTCTTATACTGGAAGCCCCGCCAACTATTCAAGGCTCCTGACATCAGGGATCCTGGACGAGAACCTACAACTGCCACTATGCTAGCATAATCCCTAACTACATTCTAAACCTTGGTCCTTAAACCCACAGGTACGTGTAGTCCTCACCCCTCGTCAAATGCAGAGCTGTGGAGCCTCTCAGTGTCAGGGATCATTATGGAAGAGGAGGCAGAAACATTGTGAGAACCAGAGGAACAGGGACTTTGCTGTGAGAGCATAAAGTCTCACCAGCATCACTGCCCAAAGCTGAGCTGAACAAGAACAATGGACATGCTTCTGTGGACTGGGGTGGGCAAGGCTCAGGAGGCCTAATCCTACACGAATGCTGAGAGTGGGACACACACACACACACACACACACACACACACACAGTACATAACAACTAATGAAAAAGGAAGCCATGAATTTGAAAGAACAAGGAGAGGGGTCTATGGGAATTTAGAGAAAGGAAAGAAACAGGAGACATGATGTAAATATAATCTCAAAAAATAAGAGAAAATATTTTAAAAAGTGTTTGGAATTGAACCATTCACTACTGGCAATTCTACACTGGACACCCTCCAGAGCAGAATTCGGTCCACCCTTTGCAGAGCAAGTTGAGACAGAAAAACTCCACAGAGGGTAAGGTGCTAAGGACCAGGTCTCGAGAAGAACCCCGTCACTGGCCCTTTCTGCTTTGCTGGAAAGAGTGTCCCAGTGCCAGGCAGACTGCAAAGGAATACACGGTTGTGTAACTGTTTAGTCCAAAGTGAAATTGCTTTGGAAGGGGGGGAGGACCTTAAGACCCAGGAAGCTGTTGAAATTTATAAGGCTCAGGAAGCTAATGAAAGCTCCCCAAGCTCAGGTATAAAAGCAATAAAAACTGCTGGGGAGATGACACTCTCTGCTGGCAGAGCTGCCTCCAAGTAGTGCAGGAGTCTCCAGAGGTACAGGTTTTGTGAGCTGTCACCCCTGCTAGGGAGTGCTTTCAGAGATGCAGCTGCCTTAAGTCATCTATATAAGTAATCCCTTACCTATGCTCCTGTAAGTAACTTCAAGACCCTCTAAGCTAGACTTAGGTGGAATTGTTCCTCTGGTCTGTCTTCAGTGCCCTGTACTGGGTAAACATGTTTGTTAACATCTTCCATGGAAAAAACACTCAACATTCACAAATTTTCCATCTCGAACTGCAAAGGAATCTAGGTCAACCAGGTCTCTTGAGAGTTCAGGGGCCTCAGAAAAGAAGTTCAGGGCCTGCCACTGGCCACGTGTGGGCTGGGTTCACAATGCCAGCTTAGGCTACTGCCTGCTGTTAATCCTGTGGCACAGTCTAGAAGGGTCTGCAGAAGAGAGCACATAGGTGGGGATCCCTTGCCTGCACATTTCAGCTGTGTTGGGGGAGATCTTGGCAAGGTTGGAAATGGCCATGGGGCCCCTCAAAGCCTCCATTTACCAGGCTCTGATAATACAGAGGTCAGCCACAGGGAAGCCCTTCCTGTGTCTGTACAGATGTATCCAGACAACTCAACCCATAACAGATGATGGACCTGAAGGGAGATGTCCTAAGGTGGAGGAAAATATATTTACAATAAGGAGAATATAGGAAATGCCAGCAAACAGACACTGGGAAGACCCAGTGCAAATATAAATTAGTGACCAATGTTACATGAAATTAAAACTATAAAATGAGCTTTACTGTAGAAAATAAATAAAGGAAAAGTCAATGAGCAGAATATAAACTAATTAACTTTTATACAACTGAAGAGCAACAATAACAAAACATGACAAAATGAAGAGACCTTCAGGTTCTGTTTGGCATGTGACAAGTGCTTGAGTTTCTGGAACGTGAGGACGGGGNGGGGGGGTGGGGGGGGGGAATCTTCAAAATGATCCATAAAGTGGGGCAACCACCAGGCAAGGAGATGTAAGAAGAAACAATGGCTGGCACCCAGAATGAGAGGAAGGGAAAATGAAAAGGCAGGAGGAACATGTCAAAAAAATAAATCCTGGCACATCATATGCAAGGGGTACATGGTCTCTCCTTGTCTCATTACATCGATCAAGACAGAATCTTCTGTAAGCTCCTTCTGAACTCTTCACAACAGTGCTTGCAGCCAGCAGGAGGGAGTGTGAGGCTCGTGGCACAGCAGCATTAGCCTCGCTCCCTACCTCACGAGGTGTTTGTCTCTGCAACCTGGGCAAGAACCTTGCCCTACAGGAGGAGGGAGGAGACAATCAGGCCTACTCAAAGGACCATGGATGCCTGAGCAGCATAACAGGGAAGCAGAAGCTCGTGGCTGCTCACCTGACAGCAGACAGCCGCTGCGAGAGTTTCTACAGTGACTGAATGCCTATTGTCCTGGGTGCCTTGAGATGCCATGCCCTCCCGTGTGTAAGAGCATTTATGAGTCAGCAGGGGAGACATACTACAAACACTGTCCTTACCAGGCTCCCACATCCCCTCTGCTGTCTGTGGTGTAATCACTCATGCAGCTCAGCAATGCAGCATAGACCTCAGAGACGTTCTCTTTGCATATGACTTCATCTGGAAGCCCCTGTGTGTTCACACCAACCGTCTGGCAAATTCTGAAATTAAAATATGCGTGCCTGTGAGCTCATCCTTCACATTACAATGACCTCAAGTATCTTGCTGAGGGGAACACTGGGCATGTCGGAGGAGCCTCAGGGGCAGACTTAGGGGGGCAGAGCACCCACCCCACAACAGGTGCAGAATGGTGCTCGCTGTGAAGTCACCTTCACCGCCCCCACAGTCTGCAAGGTAGCTGGCTCTTTCTTCCACCCCGATAAAAATGCGGCTATGAGAACTCAGAGGAGTAAATGGGCTTACAGGAAGGACCATGGGAACTAAGAGAGGCACACATGGCCCTACACACTGCATCTACACACAGAAGTCACTAAGACGCAAGGTTCAGGCATTGCTGAATGCCTCAACTCACGTCTTCATCCACTTTATTTATTAACTTTATTATTTATTTATTTAGCAGTACTGTGAAAGAACTCATAGCTGTATGAGCTTAACAAGAACTCTGCCACTGTGCTGCTCCAAGGCCCACATGATAGCTTGGTTTGTTTCTGTTTGGTTTCATATAAAGCCTCAATGTTGCCAGGGCTAGCCTCAAACCTCGGTTTCTGAGGTGGTTTTCTAGTGAAAATGCAAATGTTCCCTGACAATGATCTGAAAACACCTCTACATTCCTGCTCTGGGCTAACCTGACAGACAAGCCACATGGCGCCTGTTGATGCCCGCCTGCCAGGCTAGAGGCTCACCTTGAGATTGCTTTCAGACCGTCTCTCCTGGCCTCAGCAAAGCTCACATCACTGGGAGAAATACAGGTGACTCTTCTCAGACCTGAGAGAACCTAAGGGCAAGAGGGTCCCCAAAAGAAGTATCAACCACAAAGTAAACACAGTTTTTAGACAGTTGCAGTAAGTAGCCCAGTCTGGCCTTGAACCTGAGAATCCTGTCTCATCCTCCTCAGTGCTGTGAGTGTGTACCACCAAGTGTGGCTTTCAACATGCTTCTTTTTCAGAGATTGGCTCTGGAGCCACAGAACATAGTAGCCATGGGTGGGGCTTGCTCGGCAGCTCACAGGAGCCACTTCCTACACAAGACAACATGCCCTGATTCAGCTTTTGGAAGGACTTAATGAAAAGACCATCCCACAGCCTCCTCTCAGCTTCACCCAAACCCCAGTGACTGCCATGGATCAGACCTCATCCCTACAAGAACTTCCTGCCAATTGTTTCCATCTTGTAGAGGGAACAGTTGGTATTCTGGATCCCAAAAACAAATGAGGAAAAAATACTTATATATCCACCGACCTCCGTGTGTGTGTGTGTGTGTGTGTGTGTGTGCGCGCGCGCGCGCGCGCGCGCGCGCATTTGTGTGCCTATACAATCAAATATCCTACAGCCTGTATATGGAGGTTGTTAGAGGACAACTTTGTGAAGTTGGTTCTCTCTACCTTTACATAAATTCTAGGGGTCAAACCTGGATCATGAGGCTTGCCCAGCAAGAGACTTATTCTCTGAGCTACAGTGTAGGCCCAGGGCTATTTCTATTTATGCATGTATGGATGCATGCATACATATGAATATTCTTTTTTTTTTTTTGGTTTTTTTGAGACAGGGTTTCTCTGTGTAGCGCTGGCTGTCCTGGAACTCACTTTGTAGACCAGGCTGGCCTCGAACTCAGAAATACGCCTGCCTCTGCCTCCCGAGTGCTGGGATTAAATGCATGTGCCACCACGCCCGGCTATGAATATTCTATTTGCATGTATGACTTCATGACAGAAGAGGGCATCAGATCCCATTATAGAAGGTTGTGAGCCACCACGTGGATACTGGGAACTGAGTTCAGACCTCGGGTAGTACAGCCAATGCTCTTAACCACTGAGCCATCTCTATTCTTGGGCTGACAGCTCAGTTCTAAAAATCTTTCATTTTTAGCCACATTTCAAGTGCATAAACTCCAGGGTGAGGGCAGTTATTATGACAGATGTATATAGGCTTTGTAGAAGGATAAAGAGGCCTATCGGCACACCATCAAAACCTGTCTGGTCCCACAGGTGGAAAGGACACCAACAAGAAGCAAATGTGGTGAATTTGTCTTAGTGCATCCCGGCCTGTATGACAACGGGGACAGACTGCAAGAGGATCTTGGGGCGAGTTGGCAGGCCAAGCCTGGTGTTTCAACTCAGAGGAGAAGGGCGGATGGACTAGGTAAGTGTGGAAAAGACAGTCCCCAGAGCCAGACTGGAACTATGTCCAGAGCTTACATGGGGGAGGTAATACAGGGGAGAGAGCGGGTCACACCAGAGTAGATGAGACACTGTGAGAGGAGGAGACTGAAGGAGACAGAGGGCACCCCATGTGGCACCTGGGCTAACAACCTAGATGTAAGAAATGAACAAGTCTCTCAACTCATGGCTTTCAGTGGTAGATCCAGCAGAGGAAACACATCTTGGTCTTTCTAGATCAAAGGGGCTGGATGAGGGGCTTGGTAAGGCTGAGAGGTCCACTTGGCACCTCACCGGGCAAAGCATGAACAACCATAGGGCACGAGCCTGAGACATGGGGCTGGCAGCCTTTACCCATACCTAGTCTACCTCCTACCATGACTATAAACAGGATGAAACACAAGTAACCTAAGGTACATGGAATTTCAGAAGGAATGTTAACTGCACGGCTCCATTATTAGGGAAATAAATTGAGATGGTTATAAGCCTAGAGGTACATTCGGGGCACTATCTACTGCACAGAGGCTACTGTTTTCTCATCCAGGCAGCCATGGTTTCTTCAGACAGTACCTACCCACCCTACAGATTTGTGCACAACTCTGTGTGTCTTGCAAGAGCAGGTTAGCCCCGCTGCCTTGCATGGCCATGTGTTACCTCCAGGAATTCCTTTAGTTGCCGGCCCTTCACATCTGTGCCCCTGTGGTGCTGTTGGCACCCTCACCTGCTGCAGATGGCCCTTGAGAAGGAAACCTGGGAGGGCACCCAAGGCTGAGGAAAAGCCACAACGGGCCATCTCCTCTGGGCTCTGGAGCTCAGCAAGGTATTGGGGAATCAGCTCCTCTGAAAAGAAAAAGTATTCAGAAGTGACCACTGCCTCGAGGACCCCTGAGAAATACAAGTTAGATGTCCCAAATTATGGGACACTCAGAGCACAATGGCAACACTGATGAAGCACACAGGGCCATTCATGCAGCAATGACAATATCAAAGATCTCAAGGGAGAAACAGAAACTGATGAGCCTAGGGGGTCTGACAGGGTGAGGGGAAGAATTTGAAAACTGACTAAGCCAGTTCTGTTCTTTTATAACACAGCTCAGGAAGATGGCAAGGAGGCAGATACCATCCCTGTGTCCTGCCAGTCAAACCTTGGCCATTGGTGGCTGCAAGGACCCATTCACTGAAACCCCAGAAATATACTCTTATCCATCCTCAAATGTGGAGGCAGAAACACTCTCAACTCACACACACCAGGGTAAATTCACTTCGGTAGCCATGTAAGGAGAGGGGCGTCTTTTTAGTCTACTCATGTTTCAGTGCACCAATGGGGACACCATTTATTGTCAACAGATATTACATGGTACTTTGTTGGAAAAGTACAATGTGACATTATTGCTCTACTTTTTTTTTAGATTATTGAGAAATCCGGTTCTTTTTTTTTTTTTTTAAGATTTATTTATTTATTTATTTATTATATGTAAGTACACTGTAGCTGTCTTCAGACATTCCAGAAGAGGGAATCAGATCTTGTGATGGATGGTTGTGAGCCACCATGTGATTGCTGGGATTTGAACTTAGGACCTTCGGAAGAGCAGTCGGGTGCTCTTATCCGCTGAGCCATCTCACTAGCCCTATTGCTCTACTTTTAAAATATAGACTACATATAATCAATTATGTTACTATCAATGCATAAAGTTACCCATGGTTAATAAACACTGTAAAAATGACTAGATTCAAGTCTGCCATCAGCTCACAACCACCTTTAACTCAGTCTCCAGGGAAGCTGACACCCTCTTCTGGCCCCTTTAGGCATCAGTCACACAAACGATACACAGGCAAAACACACATACATATAAAATAAAACAGAAAGATTAAAAAAAGAAAACAGGGAAAAGTCTGCCAGGGAGCTGGGAAGGCAGCTGGGTCAGTAAAGGGCTCACTGTTTAAGCATGAGGACCTGGGTTTAAATTCCCAACATATAAAAAGAGGCAGGCATGGTAGTATATGCCTGTAATCCCTGCACTGGGAAGACAAGAGGATTTCTGGGGCTCACTGGCCAGCATAACTGGTGAGCCCCAGGTTCAATGAAAGACCTTATCTGAAAGAAAGAAAGAAAGAAAGAAAGAAAGAAAGAAAGAAAGAAAGAAAGAAAGAAAGAAAGAAAGAAAGAAAGAAAGAAAGAGAGAGAGAAACCCAGCACATGTCATCGATGTGCACAAACACGAACACACAGATACCATACACAAAAAGTATCTGCCAGAAGATCAAATTCCAGTATATTTTTATATTTTTGCAAAATCACAAAAAGGAAATGTAAATTACTGGACAGTCTTGTATCCAGACTTTTACGCAGAGTCTCTAGAAGTCATGCCCCAGTGAAGCTCCCTGTTCAGAGATTAAGGTGCTTGCTCCCTTGGGCAGCTATGTTGTCTGGACAGATCTAAGGACATGTCCTGAACCCAAGTGGCTCAGGGGAAGCTATGTGAAGGATTCTGTGTAACGGAGACCTCCCCCTCTCCTTCCCATAGCTCAGTTGCCTGGCACGAGCTGGGTGGGTCCTAAGAGACTAACTCCAGAAAGGTGACCAGACAGGGTTGCTTCTCAGACCAACCCAGCCCAAGATCCCTGCTTTAGGCCCAACATACAGCTCACTCACTCGCGATGGAGGACCCTGCCTCCCCAGGCTCCTTCACATAGTATTCACTGCAGAGGGCAGCCAGGGCAGAGACAGCCACCTCCTAAAACAGAAGAGGACATGAGTGAAAGTGGCTCTGTCCGAGAAGTCCTAAGGCACAGATGACTGGGTCACTGCAATAAAGCACAATGAGTATGTTAAAAAAAAAAAAAATCAAAGTGTCATTGTTATACTCTGGCTTGTCTTATCAGCACCTGTCAGATGTATCGATCACTTTAAATTCTCTGCACCAGTAAATGTAAAGTGAGAACTCTTTACTTCTTCCATACAGTACCATTTCTACATACTCTCAAATGGCACAGTTAATATAAAACAAAACATTTTTTCCCTTCCCAGCAGAAGGGATGTGGGGATGGAGTGTGTTCTTTATATGGACAAGAGCTCAAAACGGCATTGGTGGAATATACAGAATATGAGGGTTTCTCGGCATCTCTAACAGGAGGGTATGCAGAACATAGAGTTTGGAACCAATCTCAGCCCAGTAACTAATAAGCTAGATGATGCAGTATCACACAGAATAGGGGGCTGTGTGGCATATCCTTGGATCTCGACCTCCTCCAACTCAATCCAAGCCTTCCATTCAAACTCTCCCCAAAACTAAGGAGAAAGGAACTGAGGAGGGACGGGGAGACCCCTCAATATACCACACAGATGCTACATGTACTAATCAAGCAGCAAAGAATATCATAATCATGGCTGGTGGGACTTGATTATGCATAGTGTTTTTTAAAGAAAATTCTGAGACATCAACCATAAGGCCTACAAATTTAACCAGGAAAACTACCACAATTCCAGATTTCCGCAGAATGATAATGTTGCCTAAGAAACAAAACAGAAGGAAACACAGGTTGGCAGGGCTCACGTAAACATAACTGTGCTTCCAGTCCTCACCTGGCACATCACTGCCTTTCCAAAATATCAACAATCACAGCTTACCACCTAAAAAATGTGTCACATGTCACAGCTCTGCTTCTGCAAGGCCACCTGACCCCAAGGCATGGACACAAGCTTGAGCATGTAGTTGCTCAAGCACAGTCTCTTTTGTGTTTCCTCATCTTCATGCTAATACTTTCCACACCAGCACTCAGGCATGACCTAAGCAAACCATTACTAGCAAAACAGAGGAAAAAACTTTGGTAAAGACAGAAAGTGTAGCAATGAGAGTAAAGTTTGTGGTTACTAATGGTCATTCTAGCCTACCTGTGCAAATCACGCAGGCCCAATGGTAGTGTTGAGAACTGTCCGGTTAGTGCATGAAGGGGCAACTGAGTCAGGCACTGTGGACAGCATTAGTGCCGCTCTCTGGGCAGCATACCTTGATCTGTTGTCTGGAATGGCTTGAAACAAGGTGAAGACTCCTGAGAGTGTCATTTATCAGCCACTGCCAGCCATCTGCCAAAAGAGCAAAGAAACAGCCCACCTCAGAATACTTCGCCGATCCTGAGAACAAACATCTTCTGCTTGCTGTTACAGCAGAGGGTGACTTATCTTGAGAGAACATTCTTCTGACTGCACAAAAGCCCAAGAGCCCCAGTTCCAGGAAGAAGCCCACCTCAGGCTGCTCAGAGTCATCTCCCCAGCACCCTGCTACCACCATCACTGTGGAGAAAAGGCAGTTTCCCTGCAAAATGTGTTTGGGAACTTTTTGTTTTGTTTACAGTTGCAAGCTTCAAGTGATCTTTTCCTATCTCTCTCCCTCAACTTCTGATCCCTGACAATTTAAACCCAGCTTCAACTCAACTACATCCAATAAATGAGTTGAGATATACTGTCTCCAGCTAAATAAAATTAGTAACTTTAGACTAGGGTAGGCAGGCCTGGGAGAACTGCCCTTTGTATAGCAATAGGATTATTTAGGTAATAAATAAGTACCTGGTCATCTAGACTCTCATCTATCTGGGAGAGGAATGCCCAGGATTGGGTACAATGGTGACAGGCAGAGCCACAGCCAATGATGGAGCCCAGAAGGACTCCCTGCCCTTTCTGGAAGAGGATGACAGGAGTTTGCAGCAATTTCAAGACAATAGCAATGCTGTGATCCTTTAAACTATAGTGCATCATGCACCCACCCCGCAGGCTCATCTCTTACTTTGAACTTGAATAACAGTGTAAGGACATGCTATCTGTGTTGTTGAGGAAAGCACCTACCAATAACGGTGTCACCTTTAAAGGGCATTCTGGAAAGTGACAGGTTCTCTATTAAGATGCACACTATGGAAAAAGAAAAACACATTATTTTCCCAAAATGACTCTTATAGCTGACCTCACTACATCTTAAACAGTGTAGAGCCAGCACCTAACTTTCCCTCCCACCTCTCATGCTGGCAAGTCCAGGCTCTCTCCCCAGACGGATACTAGGAAGAAGATACTCCAGACCTATCTTGAAGACAGAAGCTTGGGGAGCCCTCTTGAACAACCTGTGTGAACTCAGAGATCCAAGTAAGGTTAAGAACACTTCAAGTCAGGTACGGCCCAGTGGAGGAGCTCCTTAGCCTCACTTGGACCCTGGGATAATCTAGACCGTCACTTGACTGTATTTAGTCTGGAAGAGTTTCTAGAAAAGCTTTCCAGAGGAGAAAAGACCCACCTTGAATGTGGGCAGCACTGTTGCATGGTTTTCTCTCCACGATCAAATAAAATGGAACATTAGCATCACCCCATCTCTACATTTTCTAATCGCACATGCTATGTAACCAGCTCCTCACACTCCTTCAGCTACAACTATAGCTGTTCTCGCTGCCTCAGTTTCCCTGCCACGATGGGTCTGTGTAAGGGGAGATGCTGATACTAAGGTATAGTTCCCAAACTGGTTCTTTACTTGTTAATAAAGAAGGCCGAAGCTGGGCAGTGGTGGCGCACACCTTTAATCTCAGAACTTGGGACAGAGGCAGGCGAATTTCTGAGTTCAAGGCCAGCCTGGTCTACAGAGTGAATTCCAGGACAGCCAGGGCTACACAGAGAAACCCTGTCTTGGGAAAACAAAACAAAACAAAACAAAACAGCTCCTCTCATTCCCTGCATCTCTCTTTTCCTTTTGATTTTTTTTTCCTTTTTTATCTCTTCTTTTTTTTTTTTTCTCAAAAAACACACTCAACAGGACTGTTCCATCAAACTACAAGCCAAAATAAGCCTTCCTTTCTGGTATTTTTCTGTTTGTTCATTTGTTTTTTTCCTGATATTTTGTAATAGCAGTGAAAGCAGTTCAATGATCCAGGTCCTGGGCAGGTAAGCACCAGAGAGCCACAGGTATAAGGCAGATAAGCACCTGAAATCCATGGATATAGGGCAAGGGGGTGTCTGGGGATATAACAGATGTAAGGCACAAGGTCATTATAGAAGCACAATGCAGTGCAGTCCTAAGAATCAGACTGGTAAAACCCACTGCCCTCAAAGATGGGCCTGGGTGGCGCTCTGGTAAATACTAGTCATCTATTAGTGCTGCTGTTTGATTTGTGACATAATAAAATAATGACTGTATCCACAGGTAGGAACACAACAGGCTGGCATGGCATTAAGTCACATAGAGAAGACAACTTAAAGCAAATGTAGTAATATCTGAACACCTCTATCAGCAAAGGAGGAGCTGTGCATCCAAGAAGCTGTGTGGGAAACTAGCCGAAAGGGCCATACTTCAGAGTGGTCAGTCTCCACCGGATATGGCCTGCCTGGGCACCACCCAACTTGAGATGCAAAAAGAGAATTTTAAGTATTTTTCTTTTATTTATAAACCTAGAATCTCATGCCAGTCAACAGGAACAGGGACAAACTCCCTGAAGTATGGTGCTAAGTGATGAAGCCTCTATTGTAATAACAGGACCGGGGACAGACACAGGTGACACAGGTGGGCACAGCCAGTCCCTCTCTTATACCACCTGCCTACAGTGATTCCTTGGTCTGTCCTCACACTCATTGGTGCCTTCTCACTCCTGTTCTTAGACTCATTACTTGGGCCCTCCCTCACACTCCCCCAGAATGACCACTTGGGTCCCTCTCTTCACACCTGCTTCCCAGAATGATGGGTCAGGCATCTCATCCCTCATTCCTGGCCCATTTGTCAATGCCTGCTCACCCTCCTCCTCCTCGTCACACTGCTACAACAGCCCAGCTGGTCTCTTCACATGCACTACACTAAAATGAAAACATTTAGTGGGCTTTCTTCTGAATAATTTGTAATTCTGTAAAAACTATGTAAATATGTAAAGCAAATATGTGCCCATAACATTCTGCTGACGGCCAGTCACCGTGTTATAGTTGACGGGCATACCTCACAGTTCAGATACATGAGGAGAACATGTTGATTCCAATAGACATCCTTTTCTTTCTTTCTTTTTTTTTTTTTTTTAAGATTTATTATGTATGTGAGTACATTGTTGCTATCTTCAGACACACCAGAAGAGGGCACTGGATCTCCATTACAGGTGATTGTGAGCCACCATGTGGTTGCTGGTAATTGAACTCAGGACCTCTGGAAGAGCAGTTAGTGCTCTTAACCACTGGGCCATGTCTCCAGCCCGACCTCCTTTTTGTAAGTCCACTACCAAGTATCATATCTCTACTTCCAAATATTCAGGCCCGGCCGGGCAGTGGTGACACATGCCTTTAATCCCAGCACTCAGGAGGCAGAGGCAGGCGGATTTCTGAGTTCAAGGCCAGCCTGGTCTACAGAGTTCCAGGACAGCTAGGGCTACACAGAGAAACCCTGTCTCAAAAAAACAAAACAAAATAACCCACCAAATACTCAGTCCCAAAGCAAGTCTCAACAGATACAAGAAAATTGAAATAACTCCTGTATGTAATCAGACCACCATGGATTAAAGCTGGATTCCATCAACAACAGAAACCACAGAAAGCCTACGGACTCAGAAAAACTAAACAACTCTCTACTCAGTGACCACTGGGTCAAGGAAGAAAAAGAAATTCAATGAAAATGAATATACAACATACCCAAACCTATAAAACATAAGGAAGAATGATGAGGAAAGTTCATAGAACTATGTACCTTCATAAAGAAATTAGTGAGATCTCACAGCAACTTAACAGCATACCTGAAAGCTCTAGAGAAAAAAGAAGCGAACATACCTAAGAGGCATAGACAGCAGGAAATAGTCAAACCCAGGGCTGAAATGAATAAACTAGAAACAAAGAATCCAAGAAGCCAAGAGTTGATTCTTTGAGAAAAATCAACAAGACAGACCCTTAGCCAAACTAACAAAAAGGCAATGAGAAAATATCAAAATTAACAAAATGAAAAGGGAGACATAACAGATACTGAGGAAATCCAAAGAATCATTAGGTCTTACTTTAAAAACCTGTACACCACAAAATTGGAAAATCTAAACAAAATGGACAACTTTCTTAAAACTATTTACTATAGTTAAATCAAGGTCAAGTAAACAATTAAATAATTTAAATAGACCTATAATCCCTAGGGGAATATAAGTAGTCATTAAAAATCTACCAACCAAAAAAAAAAAAAAAAAAAGTCCAGGGCCAGATGGTTTTAGTGCAGAATTCTACCAGAATTTCATATAAGTGACCCTAAAAATTCCACCAGAGAACTCCTAAACCTGATAAACAGCTTCAGTGCAGTAGCTGGATATAAAATTAACTCAAACAAATCAATGGCCTTTCTCTACACAAAGGATAAACAGGAGGAGAAAGAAATTAGTCAAACCCTTCACAATAGTCACAAAAAATATAAAATACCTTGGTGTGACTTTAACTAAGGAGGTGAAAAATCTGTATGACAAAAACATTAAGTCTCTGAAGAAAGAAATTGAAGAAGATCTCAAAAAAAATGGAAAGATCTCCCATGCTCATGGATCGGGAGGATTAATATAGTAAAAATGGCTATCCTGCCGAAAGCAATCTACAGATTCAATGCAATCCCCATCAAAATTCTAACTCAATTCTTCACTGAATTAGAAAGGGCAATCTGCAAATTCATCTGGAATAATAAAAAACCTAGGATAGCAAAAACTCTCAACAATAAAAGAACCTCTGGGGGAATCACCATACCTGATCTCAAGCTGTTCTACCAGACTTTCAAAACAGAGCTAATAACAATAGTCCTCAAATTATTCCACAAAATAGAAAACAAAAGGAACATGGCCAAATTCATTTTATGAGGCCACAGTCACTCTGATACTGAAACCACACAAAGACTCAACAAAGAAAGAGAATTGCAGACCAATTTCCTTTATGAACTTCCATGCAAAAATACTCAATAAAATATTTGCAAACCGAATACAAGAACATGTGAAAAACAACATCCACCATGATCAAGCACATTTCATCCCAGAGATGCAGGGATGGTTCAACGTTTGAAGATCCATTGATGGAATCCACCATGAAAAGAAAAGAAGAGAAAAGAAAAGAAAAGAGAAAAAAAAACCCTCCATCATCCTTTCATTAGATGCTGGAAAAGCCCCTGACAACATCCACCCCACGGTAAGCCTTGCAGAGATCAAGGATACAAGGCACACACCTAAACACAATAAAGGAAACACACAGAAATCCGACAGCCAAAATCAAATTAAGTGGAGAGAGACTTAAAGCAGTTCCACTAAAATCAAGGACAAGACAAGGCTGCCCACTCTCTCCACATCCATTCAATACAGTACTTGAAGGTTTAGCTAAAGCAGTAAAACTACTAACAGAGATCAAGGGGGAACAAATTGGAAAGGAAGAATTCACAGACGATGATAGTATACACAAGTGACTTCAAAAATTCTACCAGAGAACTCCTGCAACTAATAAACACCTTCAGCAAGGTGCTGGGTACAAAACTAAAAAAAAAAAAAAACAAAAAAACAAAACAAAAAAAAAACCAGAACCAGTACTCCTCCTTAACATAAACAATAAATAGGCTAAGAAAGAAATTAGGGAGACACCCTTCACAATAGCCACACACATAAAATATCTTGGTGAACTCTAATCAAACAAGTGAAAGACCTGTGTGATAAGAACTTCAAGTCTTTGAACAAAGAAACTGAAGGAGATATCAGAAGATGGAAAGACCTCCTATGCTCATGGATTGGTAGAATTAACATAGTAAAAATGGCCATCTTACCAAAAAGCAATGTACAGATTCAATGCAATTCCCATAAAAATTCCAACACAATTCTTTATACACCTTGAAAGGGCATTTTTCAGCTTCATACTGAAAAACAAAAAAAATCCAGGATAGCTAAAACAATTCTGTACAGTAAAAGAATTACAGGCACTTGATTTTTCACAAAGCTAAAACTATACAATAGAAAAGAGAAAGCCTCTTTAACAAATATTGATAGTCTGACTGGCTGTCTGCATGTGGAAGAATGCAAATAGATCCTTAGCTATCACACTGCCCAAAACTCAACTCCAAGTAGATTAAAAGCCTCAACATTAAGACTGAATACACTAAGTCTGATAGAAGAGAAAATGGGGAATAGCCTTGAACTCACTGGCACAGGAGACATCATCCTGAACAGAACACCAACAGTTCAGGCACTAAAATCAACAATTAATCCCTGGGATCTGATGAAACTGAAAAGCTTCTGTAAGGCAAAGGATACTGTCAAAAGGACAAAATGGCAGCCTACAGACTGGGAAGAACTCTTCACCAGTCCTCCATCTGACAGAGGAGCAATATGCAAAATATATAAAGAACTCAAGAAATCAGACATCAACAAACCAAATAACCCAATTTTAAAAATGGGGTACAGATCTAAACAGAATTCCTGACAAAGGACTCTGTAATGGTTGAAAAGCACTTAAAGAAATGTTTAACATTCTTAGTCACTAGGGAAATGCAAATCAAAATGACTCTGATAGTCCATTTTACACCCATCAGAATGGCTAAGATCAAAAACTCAAGTGACAATACATTGCTTGTGGGAATACAAACTAGTACAGTTGATTTCTACTCTGGAAATCAATTTGGTGGTTTCTAAAGAAAATTTGGAATAGTTCTGTCTCAAGTCCCAGCTATACTACTCCTGGGCATATGCCCAAAAGATGTTCCACCAAACCACCAGGACACTTGCTCAACTATGGTCACAGAAGCTTTATTGGTAATAGCCAGAAACTGGAAACAACCCAGATGTCCCTCAACTGAGAATGGATAAAGAAAATGTGGTACGTTTACACAATGGAATATTGCTCAGCTATTAGAAACAATGACATTATGAAATTTACAGACAAATGGATGGAACTGGAAAAGATCACTCTGAGTGGGGAACTGAGACCCAGAAAGACAAGCATGTTATGTTCTTACTTATAAGTGGCTATCAGCCATAAACTACAGTATAACCAAGTTACAATCCACAGAAGCCAAATAACAAGGAGGGCCCAAGGGGGGACTCCTGAATCTCACTCAGAAGGGAAAATAGAAGAGACACTGGGAGTGGAGGGAAGGAACTGGGAGGGGGTAGGGGGAGAAGGAGGACAGGGGGATCAAGTGTGGAAAAGACAGAGGGTGTAAGGGGAGAAGGAGGACAGGGGGATCAAGTGCGGAAAAGACAGAGGATGTAAGGGGAGAAGGAGGACAGGGGGATCAAGTGCGGAAAAGACAGGGTGAGAGAGCTAGAATCGGTACTGGTAGTGGTAGTAGGGAATCTCTGGGATTTCCCTAGAAACCTAGGATAATGGAAACTCCCAGGAATCTGTGGGGTGACTCTAGTAAGACTCCTAACAACGGGTGATATGGAACCTGAAACTCTCATCTCTTATAGCCAGGCAGGACTTCTAATAGATGGGGACACAAACCCAGTCACAAAGCCTTTGACCCAAAACTTGTCCTGTCTACAAGATATGCAGGGGTAAAGATGGAACAGAAATTGATGGAATGCCCAACGAATTTCTAGCCTGACTTGAGACCCAGATAAGCCAGCAAGAACCTGAGTTTTCTATCACATTCAACTAACTAGGAATATTCACCTGATTATGCTGTAAGATTCCTTGGATATTAACATTCGATCTGAGAAACCAGTCCTTGTTCTGTAGTACTTACTACATAGAAGAAATCTGCAGCTAATATATCCCTATGCCTACCCACAGCGACCAGTCCTGTAGCATATAAGACAGATCAGAGCCCCACAGCTTGAAATAGGGTAACTAGATATACTAGACCAGGTGTAGGAAGCATGTCTGCATACTCCTGGGACGAGCCAGGGGCAGTAGCAAGATCTCCAACAGAAGGGAACAGCTACCACCTGTTACTGGGAGGTCTGGTCTGACCTCAGGATACTACCCCCTCCCCGTACTCAAGTGAAGGACAGCAGCTTCTGGCCCCAGACCTACCTGCTTGTCTCATAAGCTCTCCTCCCAGACCCCTGAAAACCAAAGGAAAATGACAGTTAAAGTCTTTTACACATGAAACACCCCACTAAGCAACAGATACACCTTCAGGCCCCCAAAACTATGACAGTTTTCATTAATCAGGGTGATTTAGTGCTACCTACATTTTTGGAAAAACCCAAAACTGCCATGAAAAGATCAAGATCATCCTCGGGCAGACTCCAGTCCTTTGAGCGTCCACAGGACACTTGGTCATCACCAATATATCACAGAGAACAAATCCCAAATGCTGCTTAACACACTCCACAACAATGCCAAGATGGCCGTCACATGGCCCAAAGCCGTAGTACACTCCTCATGCTCATCATCACCCTGTCTGCCAGAAGCTATCCAGCCCGATGCAGCAGCAGGAGCTGGTAAGTTCCCAAAGGAGAAAACAGCACTGCTGTGGGGAGGCTCTGGTTTCTATGCCAAACGGTAACAAGATGCGCCTTAAAAACATGTAATGCATACATAGCAGACTGGAAGAAAGTATAGCATAGAGCTTCTAGTATATCAGGGCATGGCCACAGAAATTTCCATAGGCAGATGTGGGGGGAGCTAAGTGGAATCCTGATGTCCTGTCAAGACAGGCTTGATAGAGAGGGATGGTTAATAGGTAAAGACAGAAAGGCCAGAGCCTACAGCATAGGAATAGTGAAAATCTGGGATTTTGGGTTTGTTTAAAATTAGAAATATTATAAGAAAGAGTTTTACTTTTAATCCCAAGTGTGGCAAAATGGGGCTGCTGTGAACTGACCCAGCAGCTATGATTTGCCTCCTGCTCTAGCAGAAGTGTGGTTTTGCCAGCTGCTAATTGTTTTTGCAATTATGTGATATTTGCAATTGTGGGAATTTTTTAGAGAGTATATAAAGGCTAGGGCCCCAGTAGGTGGTTACAGTTTGTTAGTAGTCATGCTCAAAGAAGAAACAAAAGAAAAGAAATTAGATTTAGGGCTTTTTCTCTTTCTTTCCTTCCCTCTATCCTTCTCTCTCTCTCCTATCTAGTGATAGAGGGTGAAACAAGGGAGATAAAGGGTGGGAAAAAGAAGAAGCCACAAAGAAGCAAAGACCAGCTACAATTGAAGAAAGAAAGAAACTGGATTTACAGATTTCTTTTCCCCCCTCTTTCCTTCTCTCCTATCCAGTGGTAGGGGGTGTGGTGGTTTAAATATGCTTGGCCCAGGGAATGGAACTATTAGGAGGTGTGGTCTTATTGGAGAAAGTGTGTCACTGTGGGTATGGGCTTTAAGACCCTCATCCTAGCTGCATGGAAGCCAGTCTTCTCCAACAAGATGCTGAGCTCTCAGCTCCTCCTGTACCATGCCTGCCTGGGTGCTGCCATGTTTCTGCCTTGATGATATTGGTCTGAATCTCTGAACCTGTAAGCCAGTCCCAATTAAAAGTTGTCCTTATAAGCCGGGTGTGGTGGCGCACACCTTTGATCCCAGCACTCAGGAGGCAGAGACAGGCAGATTTCTGAGTTCGAGGCCAGCCTGGTCTACAGAGTGAGCTCCAGGACAGCCAGGGCTACACAGAGAAACCCTGTCTCGAA
>NC_034603.1:88656025-88674015 GCF_900095145.1 Mus pahari | reverse complement strand
AAAAAAAAAAAAAAAAAAAAAAAGTTGTCCTTATGAGAGTTGCCTTGGTCATGGTGTCTGTTCACAGCAGTAAAACCCTAACTAAAATGGGGTAAAGCCAGGGGAATAGAAGGTAGGAAAAAGAAGAACCCACAAAGTATCCAAGACAAGCTACACACAGATATAAAGAACAGGTGAGGACTTGTAGCAGATGCTGAGCTGCACGTGCTAGGAAAGACACCTGCCCTGAAGGAAACACAAGAAAGGAGAGAGGACACCTCTCAGATCTACCTAGGCTGGGAAGAATCTTCATCAGCCAGGAAGGAAAGGCCATGGCAGGACACTCATAGTGACGACTGTGAATCAGAAGCAGGCTAACACTGCTTTGAACAACCCAAAGCTTTGGTGCAGAGTTGTTCAAACAAACAAATATGGGGTGTGTGTGTGTGTGTGTGTGTGTGTGTGTGTGTGTGCGCGCGCGCGCACACACATATACCAAATCCAGAAATGTGAATTTCAGAAAATGAGAATTCAATAGAGAACTACCAGGAAAACATGACCACAACTAAGAGAGTCAACAATACAGAAATACTCAAGCTGATGAAATTCACACGAGGTCATTTATGCAGGTATTATAGTGCTCATATTGTCTAAAAGGGTGGAAGGAAATGTAAAGCAGAAGAAAAAAGGGGGAGGACACAAAGATCAAGAAGACATTTTTAAGAACTTGAGTATGTAAAAGAAAAATTATACCAAACATAATTAACGGAAGATTAGAAAGAATGGAAGAAATACTTAACCTAGAGCAGCAGAAAGGGAGCTAAGGGAAGCATGGGCTGCAGAAACCAAAGGGTGGTGCCAAGGTGACAGAACACCAGGATGCTCTACCTACCTCATGGTGGTACTCACAGGCTGTGCCTCTGAAAACGCTTGCCAAATACTACACAATTAAAGTTGATGAGCTTTATCAGATGTCAACTATTCAAAAGAAGGTTATGTCATCTGTAGGAGAGCTGGCAGAATAGGAAATGCCCCTACATCTGCTTCCTAATGCTGAGATGAGATGGGGAAGGGGGCAGGAGTCTCCCTAAGCCTCTCACTGCTGATAATCCTGCCTGAGTATCAGCCTGACCCAGAGTCACTCAGAAGTACACTATGACCACCATCAGCATGGCCATTAGCAGACACATTCCAGTCGTCATCATCCACAAAGGGCGCCTATCCTCTTATGGGGGCCTGAGATGCCACTTCTATGATACCTTGTAGCTTACAAGCTCTCCAAATAAAATCACACTGTTCTCCCAGATTCTATACTATTTAAAAGTCTCTTCTGTAGCTTTAGGCAAACACTGTAAGAATTAAATAGAAAAACAATTATTTTTTTATATATGGGAGTTTTGCCTGCATGTATTTCTGAGTGTCATTTGCATATCTGGAGCCCATAGAGGCCAGAAAAGAGCATTAAATCCCCAGAACTGGAATTAACAAATGGTTGTGAATTGTCATGTGGGTACTGGGAACCAAATGTGCGTCCTCTAGAAAAGCAGCCAGCACTCTTAGTTGCTGAGCCATCTTTCCAGTCCCCCAATTGAAATTATTTTAGTCAGTTTTCTGCAAGTCATTTCACCCTACTGAAACAAAATAAAACAACAAAACAAAATAAACAAACAACAACAATAACAAAAAAACCCAAGGAATCTTTACTCAAACCTAGGCAGTTTCAGGAGCAGGTTATGGCAAAAGCAAGAAATAAAAATGTTTCAAAGTCCTCACTGACAGAAGTGGTTAAAATGGTGAGGCTTGTGTGACAGTTCTGACAAGCCCAGAGGCCCAGACTGGGATAATATTAGCCCACAAAAGCTCCCAGGTACTGCATAACTCACTGTGTGCGCCCACCTTCACTGCCTACTGCCAAAGTCTGGAGAGGAGTCAGTAAGGGGCACGGGAAGTGAGGCTCCTCACTTCCAGAGTTCAGGACAGTAAATGTTCAGCCCCACTCCACAAAAAGAAACAACAAAGCAAGACATGAAAGAGGGGGAGGGGAAAATGGGGAAATCCTGTCTAACAGAACTCAGATCCAGAATATACAGAGCTTTTACTGCTCAACAAGACAGATGGTAAGTATTTTCAAGGAACTGAATGAGGGCTGGATGTGTTGGCATATGCCTTTAACCCAGCACTCAGGAGACAGGCAGATCTAGGGAACAGAAAAACAAACTATATTAAGAAGAGGAAGAGGAGGAGGAAGAAGAAGAAGAGGAGGAGGAGAAGATGAAGACAAAGGCAAGAGTAATTCTCAAGGCTGGAAAAATGGATCAGCAGTTAAGAACACTGGCTACTTTCCCAAAGGATGCAGGTTCATTTACCAATGCCCATGCGACAGCTAACAACCAAGTACAGGATATCAGAGACCTCCTGGTTTCCTTGGGTACTGCATACATTTTGACTACAGACATACAGTCAGGAAAAACAGCAATATACATAAAATCAAAATAAATATTTTTAAAAGACCAGAATGAGACATAGTAATACCGAATCTAAAATAAAACAAGAGAGATAAATTATATATACAATAAGATGGATGAACCTCAAAAACACTGGGAGAAAGAACCAGACCTAATGGCTTTACATATTATCCTTCCTGCACAGAATCTAAAAGAAGGAAGACTGCAGAGACAGAGAGCACTCAAGGGTTCTGAGCCCGAGAACCAACAGTCACCAAGAGCAGCAGGCAACACCTGCTCATCTGGGCAGGACACAACGGTCTCCGGTCACAGAACTGCCAAAGACACACTGAAACATGGGGTGCTATGACCTGTGACTTTAGCTTCCAAAAAGCCTAAAGGCACCAAAGAGTTGCAACCATCATTCCCTTGACTACTGGGTTGAGTGACAGTTGCACGCCTTCAAAGTGAACACGTAAGAGTAAGGACAGGTGAAGGCCAGCTATTGGCTATTTATAAGGACAAGGGACAGCAAACAAAGGTTCCTTTCACCAAGTCTGACAACCAAAATTCCTGGAGCCCACAAGATAGAAGGAAAGAACCAACTCCTACAAGTCCTCTGAGTGCCACTAGTACACATGGTATGTGTTTTACACACACACACACACACACACACACACACACACACTTGCGCATAGATGTAATTTAAGTGCTTCAGTGAACCAACTATTCCAGACAACACACATTTCCATTAGACACAAGATGTTTTAACTCTGTAGACTTACCTATAGAGATGACGATCACAAAGCTAAAATTAAAGAGCCAAAAGTCAGTTATTTGAATTAAAGAATTTGTTATGTATATAGTGATGACTGTCAATACAAGGGTGATGGCAGGGTGACAGAGCTGAGCTTTTGACTGCCAGAAAGTCCATCAGGAAGGTCAGAGGACGAAGGCCCCTACCTCACTGTGCCTGGCCTTGGTTAGGTTCTTCAGGTGAATTACTTCTAAGGAAAAACTAAGACACACAGTGGGAAGAAAGAGGGTGTCCCCTTCCATCCTAGTAAGTCACTGATAGACTCACAAGCACAAATGGCTCTGGCATTTTCAGTCTTCAGACTCAGAAGTAATTCAGTTTGTTGTATGTTTGACACTTGCTGGATATAATTTCGTTTGTTGTTGTGAGTACATCTGATACTTGCTGGATATTCACACAACTACTGTCAGTTCACAACCCCTTCATACACGTCTGCAATTCCCACAAAACTAAAAGTAGCAACTCTGTCACCACCCATGTTCCTCAGCAACAGGAACAGGACATAGGGCCTCCATTCCCTCAGCCACTGCATGGGGCTGGCCTCAACGCCCTCACTGCAAACACTGGACAAGAAGGCCAGGCTCCACTTGGAAGCAAGAAATAAAAAACTAATCAAATGTCCTCACCACAGCCATGATCTGAGACAAAGAGTTCGGTATTATAAAAAGAGGAAAATTGGGCTGGTGAGATGGCTCAGTGGGTAAGAGCACCCGACTGCTCTTCCAAAGGTCCGGAGTTCAAATCCCAGCAACCACATGGTGGCTTACAACCATTCGGAACAAGATCTGACGCCCTCTTCTGGAGTGTCTGAAGACAGCTACAGTGTACTTACATATAATAAATAAATAAATCTTTAAAAAAAAAAAAATCCTTTAAAAAAAAAATAAAAAGAGGAAAATTGTATGGAATAGAAAAATATTGACAAGAAACAATTTCATTCCTTAGGAAATAAATTACTTTTTCTTTTATGTCATAGATGGCTTTGAGAATCTCAAACTCCCAGAGAAAATATACATATTTTCTTCCTATTCCCCAAAATGTGCAAAATTCAGTATTAAATTTCAGGACAGTAGAGATTAGAGCCACAGGAGCAAAGGCCTTTGCTTTATGGGTATTTAACACTCCAGAAGGACTGCCTGGTCCAAACAAAGGGGACATGCCCATCCCTCAACTGCGAACTCCTGTTAAGGCCCACGGTGAGACACCAACACAACCCTGAGACCTCCACAATGCCCATCCAATAAGATGGATTCTGGCCCCAGAGGACGAATTTATCCCAGTTACCAATTCCAGATAAACCCTCACAAGAGTCATGCTGGTAGAAAGAGCCCATAGGGCCATCGTGTCCTGGTCAATACAACATGTTCAGAGAAGCAGATCCTGTCCAGGTAGAGGGGGGTTCAGGTGGACCACACAAACCTGCTGGTGGATCTGCTTCAGGCTTTGCACTGCCTTCTCATCCAGATAGTCTGTGACAAGCCTGCAGAAGGTGAGACACAATGCTGAGTTCATAAGGATTACACTGGAACCCAGGTTCACATAAGCTCAGAAAGATCAGCTTCTTGTTCATGCTCCCACAGCCCCTGAAGATGTGCCACTCAGCCTTAAATAAAGCTGTGTTGGGGGCTGGAGAGATGGCTCAGTGGGTAAAGACACTGCTAAGACTAACAGCCTGAGTTCAATCCCTGGGACCTACGAGGTAGAACTGATTCCCCCCAAGGTGTCCTCTGACTTCCACATGTGCATCATGGCAAACGCATCCCCACATGTTTCTGTTTGTCTCTCCCTCTCTCAAATAAATAAATACAATTTCAACACTTTTTTGTATGTATGAGTGGTTTTGCCAGCATGTACATGTATGTGTACCATACACATGACTGATGTCCATGGAGTCCCTAAAACTGGAGTTACAAGTTTGTGAGCCACCATGAGTGTACTGGGAACTGAATCTGGGTCTTCTGATCTGTTCTTTTTACCAGTGAGTCATGTCTCCAGCCCCTAAATATAATTTAAAATATAAAACAAATAATAAGACAGAGCAACCAGGGAAGGTAAGATAGACAATGTCAATCTTTGGCCTCCACACATACACACATGGACAAGTACATCTACACACACACACACACACACACACACACACACACACAATCTGTGTTGGTTACAGAAGGTGGGCATCTGAGTGCTACACCTTTATGCTTACATTCAGTTTGCTGAAGATACAACCTTATTTATGAATTTATGATCAAGACAGAAGTACCTTTACTGAACATTATGCTCCTGCTGACACTATGGAAGAGTAAGTCCCCTACAGGGTACAGGATTCACACAGGTGTTTTCTGTTGTCATCAGAAAGGCTGCTGCTAGTCAACCCAGCACTTAAGTCTTCAGCAGGGGGTACTCTACCTGACTCTCACTGCAGCTCGCTGAACACAGGCTATCAGATAAACTAAAGTCTGCACTGAACATCTGCTTTCTTTGGAGATATGGTATATGCTAGCAGAATTATGAAGTATGAATTACTTATGGGTCTGCAATCTCCTGTGCTTTAGGCCAAACTATGCACAACCACAACACCCTCGGGATCTAATATCCTCTCCTTGCTAGGCAGAGCTACGTGGTAACTAACTCCAACTCCCTGGGAGATCCACTCTGCTAAGTGAAAGACAGAGCCACACAGAGCCCCAGCACCCTGGAGGTCTGAAAACTCCTGCATGCTGCACAGAACCACATACTGCCTAATACCTGAGGCCACATATCAACCCAGCAACTTGGGAACGGGTCTCAAATGTACCATACCATCACAATGCACTGCTGAGGAAGGTCATGGCCCATGGAACTTTTGCCACAACCAAGGAGAGCAGGGCCATCAATACTAGGTGCCCATTCCACCCATACAGACTATGAGTTGTGCTCTGGGGCCAGGGGACAACCAAAAGTCCTTGGGACTGACTGACAGGTAGAAATGAAGTCCATGTGCCCATCTGCTGTCAATTTGGCCCAGGGGGCCACCTAACACAACCACAAAGGACTTATATACAAGTTTCAAGCTCGAAGGGAAAGGAAGGTCACAGACTGTAAGGCACTAAGATCTTACTTTTGAGAAGTTGGCTGCACAGTGACATAAGGAAATCATACAGCTCTTGAAATGCACCATTGTGCATGGTCTTGACCTTTTACTTTATAGTTATATTACAGGTTCAGCCAAAGGGGGAAATGCTCAGGGAGAACTTCCAAACTTACCCTGTCTTTTTCTTTTTTTGATTTTTTTTTCCCCCCAGAAAGAGTTTCTCTGTGTAGCCCTGGCTGTCAAGGAACTCAGAGATCTGCCTCCCTCTGCCTTCTAGGTGCTGGAACTAAAGGTTTGCGCCACTACCGCCTAGCTCAAAGCAGTTTAAATTATTCAAGTGACAAATTGGGGCTTAGGAGAAGACTCATCAAGAAAATACCTTACAATATAAGTCAAACCACTTGAGTTCAGATCCCCAGACCCAGGGAAATAAACAGACACAATAGTGCATTTATATGTGTAATCCCAGGGAGACGGGAGGTATAGACCAGAGAATCATCTGAAGCTCACAGACACTGTCTCAAACAAGGTGGAACATGAGGAAGACGTTCCTCTGACTTCCGCACATGTTTTCTGGCACATGAGTGCACACGTGCTCCCACATTCACACACAGTGACAAATGACAAGTGCCTCCTTTGAACAGTTGTTCTCATCATGTGAGTCATAGCTTTGGGATGAGGAGGAGAAACCAGACAGCCGAAGAAGCACAGAAACCTTACGACTGTCCACCACTGATCACCTCAGTGTAAAAATGGAGCCTTAAATACACACATGATCAACAGTCATAGCAAGGAAGCTCTTCTCAAACCCCAGAATCACTACTATTACCTAGCTTCACAAATGGCATCTCCTACCTGTTACTCTGTGCAGCCAGCTTGTACAGGGCATAGGTGACCTCTGCACAGGCAAGGATGGCACCATGTCTCGTGTGTAGATCTGGACTCTGTGTCATCGACAGTAGTACAGGGAATACTGCAATAGTCGGGTTGAGAGACACACACAGAACAACACATTACTTACAAGTATTCCCTCTGAAAGATAACACTGTCAGGGTCACCACCACTGTTTCTGGTGGGCAAAGGCCCCTCCTGGGCAACCAAGCGATGTGATAGGACACAGCAGATACATCTAGGCATATACATCAGAACGCATATATACACATACACAGCATATACATCGGTATATATATCCAGGCACCAATGCCCAGTGAGAGACTGCTAAGAGGTCATGCCTGCAGATTTTCCTGTCTGCACCTCTACCTGCTAGGTGGTGGCAGTACTCTGCCTGAGGGAGAGCAAAGGCCACACATCCGTGAAAGGTGACAGGCACTTCCATTCATTACTCCTTCCCAACAAGAACAGAAAATCTCAGCCTCTGACACTTAGGAAGGAGAAAGCGGAACAGCTTCCAATTCCACGTGCAAGCCAATCTAGAGACCCCGACCACTCCAATCAGCCCTGGAGTTCACCATCATCCTTAACCCACACAGTACAACCCACAGTGCACTTCCTTGGTTTGGGGATGGCACATGTGCCTAACGCCACCCAAGGCTGCCACTGGACAACCACATTGCATTTGTCTTCATTGTTCTACCCTGACTTGGCCCAGGACATCATCATCATCATCCACTATGAGAACAGTACATTTCTGTTGTGTATGGGGAGGGGCACACACGTGCACATGTATGAGTGCAGCAGGCAGTGTATGCAAACCTACCGTGCATGGCTATGTACTCGGGTACTTGTGGAGTCAGGTTGTGCAGTGCCTTTGCAGACAATTCTCGGATGGCCCTGAGAAGTAATGGCAGCTGTTAGTAAGGACGGATTTATACACACACATGCCAGTGTTATTCACAGCAGCCTTAAGATGGAAACACCCAAGGATCTATCAAAGATGAACAGATAGGTAAAATATGATAGATATAGACAATGCAATATTGTTCAACTAACAAGAAAAATAATTCTGACACTTGCTATAACAAAAATGATGATTTATAGTCAGCAGATCAAAAATTGTCCAGGTTTCTTGTGTAAGGCTCTAAGTTAAGGATAGTTTTTATATCTTTAAGGGTTATAGAAAGAAAAACATATTACATATATGAGTCAGAGACCTAAGGCATTAACTATCTGTCCCTTTAAAGGAAAAGCTGAGGGCTGGAGAGATGGCTCACAGTTAAGAGTACTGTCTACTTTTACAGAGGTTCTGAATTGAATGCCTAGCAACCACATGGTGGCTCACAACCATCTGTAATGGGATCTGATGCCCTCTTCTGGTGTGTCTGAAGACAGCTACAGTGTACTCATACATAAAATAAATAAATAATTCTTTAAGAAAAGAAAAAGGAAAAAAAAAAAGAAAAAGCTGATGGCCCCTGCACACATTTCAATATCACGTTACACGTGAAGAAATCTATGAAACCAAGAGAAATATTTCATAATAACAACTGTATCAGGAAGATGGTCATAATTAATATGGAGGCTTGGGCCAGAGTTTCTTCACCGCAGAGAGCCCCATGCTATACAAGCATGGCAACAGCTAAAAAATACTTTTAAGGCTTTAGTTCTTTGGAAACTGAAACACACTCCCCAGTGGACGACAAAGAAACCACTCTGACACTGGGATTTATGGGAGGGACGCCATGACTTTATTGCTAATTTCCCCAGCACCCGCTGTGTTTTGACTGGCCAGGCCTAGAGATGGTGGCAAAACACGGACAGTGCTAACGTCTGAGTTACACACTTGCCTTTCCTCTTTACAGACATATTAACAACCTATGAAATACCAAGAGAGCCTCAAAGCTTCTACAGTAACTATGAAAACTACCACTAAAGTCTGCTCAGCAGTTAAGTTACAACATGTAAGATACCTAGGGGGCCAAGCATAGCAGAACCAGAGTGCAGACAGGCCAACTGATGAGGAAGACCAGGCTACCCCAGTTGGACTGCACGGTCCTCAGGCTGTAGCTTCTTCTCTATTACATGTGACAAGAAATTCAGAAATAATTACAACTCAGACTTGCTTGCCCAACCAACAGCTCCAGAAAGGAAACAAGTAGGCCTTTAACAGCATGCCACAAACTGGAAGTTTCATTACTTCTCAGAAATAATTCATTTAAAATAGTTTATCTATAGTGAGAAAATACACTCACATAAACTTATAAAACTCAACTAAACTCCTCCCATTGAGGGGGAAAAAAGGAATTTTCCAAGAGTCACAAAGACAAAACCTACCCATCCCAATGGTTGATTTTCATGGAGACCAGGTGGTCAATCATGGGCTTGGTGTATTCCTGGAAGCCAGCAATAAACACGCTGAAAGACATAATATTAAGAGTCAGAGAAAAGGGGAAATATGAGCAGGTACAATGATACGTATGTATAAAATTCTCCTAAGACATTATTTTATGTATTACTTAAAGTTTAAAAATAAATAAGAACTTGGAAGAGCCAAACCCTTCATATACTGCTCTTGAGAATGGAAACTAACAATTATGTTAAAAAATAGGTTAACCATTCCTATCAAAGTAAAAGCTATCTACCAGATGACCCAAACATTGCCTGCATCGGCAATTACTCAAAACAGGAGAGCACCATCAAGAAACCATGTACACAGCTCAGCAACACACCCATGTACACAGCTCAGCAACACACCCATGTACCCAGCAGCACACCCATGGGTACAGCTCAGCAGCGCACCCATGGGCACAGCTCAGCAACACACCCATGTACACAGCAGCACACCCATGTACACAGCTCAGCAGCACACCCATATACACAGCTCAGCAACACACCCATGTACTCAGCAGTGCACCCATGTACACAGCAGCACACCCATGTACCCAGCAGCACACCCATGTACATAGCTCAGCAACACACCCATATACACAGCTCAGCAACACACCCATGTACACAGCTCAGCAGCGCACCCATGTACACAGCTCAGCAGCGCACCCATGTACACAGCTCAGCAGCGCACCCATGGACACAGCTCAGCAGCGCACCCATGGACACAGCTCAGCAGCACACCCATGGACACAGCTCAGCAGCACACCCAGGACTGTGACTAGAAACAGCAGTCCATGCACAAGCAGCTGATAAGGGAGGCAGTCTGCTTAGCCAACCATGCCATGAGCATGTAACAGCACAAAAGAATGAACTTCCGTTTGGAGCCAGGGTCTTACCAGGTACCCCTGGCTTGCCTAAACCTTGCTATATAGCTTAGACTGGTCTCAAACTCAGAGATCAGCCTGTCTGTCTCCCAAGTGCTGTGATTGAAAGCATGCGTCAACAAACTTGGCTTCTTGTTGTTGTTTTGAAGATTCATTTTTATTCCATTTGATTTGAGTTTTTTAACTTTTTAAAGAATTTCATACAGCTCCTCCTATCCACCCTCCAACTTCTTTACAATGTCATGGCCTCTTCAATTATTAGTGGGTAGGTATGTACACAAACAGCATGCTGAGTTTGTTTAATATGTTTAACTAAGGCTGCGTGCGCACTTGGGATTAGATAACCTACCAGGGGGCGTGTTCCTGGAGAAGACTTACTCGCCTCCTGTTGGCAGCCGTTAACTGCCTGTAGCTCTTCATCTGGAGATGGGGCCTTGTGAGATTTTCCTCATCTACACTGGAGTGTGAACTGGTTTGCCACGGTGCAGATCTCGTTTAGATGATCATGTTGTTAAACTTTCATAGGTACAGTTCCGAGTCATACACAGAAGACACTCTGGTCCTCTGGCTCTTACAATGCTCCTACCTTCTCTTCCATAATGTTCCCTGAGCCTTGGGTATATGAGTTGTGGTGCAGGTCTACTGGGGATGGGTACCAATGGGTAATTGTTCTCTGAATTTTTACCAGTTGTGGATTTCTGGGATGGACTACTCTGCTGCAAAAAGAAGTTTCTTGGATTTAGGATATCCAAGAACTATATTTATCTATAGGTACACCCTTATGCCCATATATGGATATAAGGATAGGTATTTAGAAAGCAGTTGGAAATTATACTGCTTCAAAAAATAGCATTTGTAGGTTCTCCTCTAGACACCATGACCTCACCAGCCCCGAGTAGTTAGCTAGGTGTACAGTACCAAGCGTGGATACAGTACCTCCTATTGAGAAGATCTTAACCCAATTAGACTGTTGTTCATTACACCCAAGATATTGCACCTCTGCATATATTTTGCTGTGCTATCATTGTTGTGGTTCCTAGGCTTTTCAGCCAGATAGAATTATTCACTGCTTTTCCCCTTGGCAGCTTACATAGCACCCTCAGGTTCTAAGGCTGGCCCTCAGGGAGAATTAAGTCCTTCGTCTTATGTGTGTTGTATCTTCAGCAACAGGATCTTACCTTCAAGTTCTGGAAGGTAAACAAAGGCAGCAGCAATGACCTATTTCATTTTGGAGGGCTCTCATAATTTTCCTGACCAATAACTTAGGAGGAATTTTCCCATGCCTGGCACTGGGGTCTTTGTTAAATAATCATGTGGTTTGAATAAGAAATGTTTCTCACAGTCTCAGGCATTTGAACACTTGGTCCCCAGGTAGTAGTTCTGTTTTGGAAGGTTCAGGTTGGTGTGGCCTTGTTGGAGAAAGTATGTCATTGGGGGGGAGGCTGTACCTACTAACAGTCCACTATACTTTTTCTTGTCGAGATGTGAACTCCAGCCACCATGTCTGAGGCTTGCTGCTGCCATGATGGAGTCGTTCTTCTGGACCCATAAACCCACATAATCCCTTTCTTCTATAAGTTCTCTTGGACATAGTGTTTTATCAAAGCAATAGAGATTTAACTGATATAGTCTATGGCTCTTGGAAGCAGCATTACAACTAAGTTGTATAACTTCTTGTAAATTACTTGAATATATATAACATATACTTATTTATCAGTACACATAAAACATTTCCCTATGGAATTTTCAATCATCCTTAGTGCTATTCATCCCTTTTTTTTCTGTGTATTGTCCTCTCTAGCTCCTCAACAGGTAAAGTGCTCCCCATATTATCCCTATTTTCCAGTGACCGAATATGCCCCTCTCCAGAGATCCTTCTATAGTCCCCCTGACCATGGTCCCTTTTTGTTTCTTAGTTAACTCTAGATCATATGCTCACATCTAAAGATTACAAGGAAGGATCCACAAATAAGAGAAAACAGACTGCGTTGCCTTTCATGGACTTGATTACCTCACTTGGTATAATATTTTCTAGTTCCATCCATTTACCTTCAAATTTCATGCTTTCACTTTTCTTTACAGCTAAAGAGAATCCCACTGTGTGTATGTACAACACTTCCATCATCCATTCATCAGTTGACAGGTCGTTTGCTGCCCTGGCAATTGTGGATAGGGTGGCAATGAACACACCTGAGCAGCTACCCGTGGAGTGGGAGTGGACGCCTTTAGGTATGTCCTCAAGAGCAGTTTGGCTGGGTCACATGGTACATCTTTTAGCTTGAGAACTCTCCACACCACTTTTCTGAGTAGCTGCACCAGGATGCAATCCCACCAAAGGGAATGAGGGTCCCCTTTCCCCACATCCCTGTCAGCATTCTCTGTCAGCTGTTTTCCTGATCTGAGCCATTGCCACTGGGGTAAAAATGAACTGTCAAAGTAGTTTTAATTTACATTTAATAATTTACATAGCAAACAGTTTTTACATTTCTATCAAGATATTTCTTAGCTATTTTATTTCTTCTTTTGAAGACTGTGTACAGACCATGGCCCATTTTAAACATTGGGCTGTTTTCTTGATTTTTTTTTTTTTTTAAGTTATGTATTCTGACTATTAATCCTCTTACCAGATGTGTACATGGCAAAGATTGTCTCCTGCTTTGTAGACTTTCTTTTCCATTGTTTCCTTTGCTATAGAGCAGCGTTTTAATTTTATGGGGTTCACTGGTCAATAGTTGGCAAACACAGTCATATTCACAAATTCCTTTCCTACACCTTTCCAGTGTTCTTTCCCTCATTTCGGTATTTCAGGCTTCACATTAAATCTCTGGTCCATTTGGAGTTGGGTTTTGCGCAGAGATAGATATGGGCCTAATTTCATTCTTCTACATGGAGATATCCAGTATTCCCAGAATCATTTGTTGACGATACTGTTCTTTCTACTGTGTGCTTTGGGTGTCTTAACCAGAAGTGCAATTGCTGTAACTCATGTACTCACGTTTGGGTCTATCTTGTTTCTTGTTTGTGCTTTTGTGCCAGGACGACGCTGTTTTTATTACTATAGTTCTACAGCATAGCTTGAAGTCTGGTATGGAAATCCTCCCAGCACTCTTCTTTTGCTTTAGGATTTCCTTGAGTATCCAGGATATTTTTTGTGACTCCATAGGAATTTGAGGATTTTTTTTTTTTTCTGTCTCTGAAAAAAAAATGCCATGGGGATTTTGCTTGGGACTGCATTGAACCTATAACTTCCTTTTGGTAATATGGTCATTTTCACAGTACCAATTCTCCCCATCCATAAGCACGGGAGGTCAGTCTATCCTCCAGTATCTTTCTCAATCTCTTCCTTCAGAGATTTAAAGTTTTCACTGTAGAAGTTTTTACCTCTTCGATTAGGTTTATTCCTAGGTACCTTTGAGTCTATTGTGAATAGTAGTGTTTCCATAATCTCTTTCTTGGTGTGCTTGTTGTTGGTATACAGAAGGGCTTCTAACTTTTATAAGTTGATTTTGCATCCTGGCACTTTGCTTAAAATGTTGATCATATCTAGAAGTTTTCTGCTAGAACTTTTAAAATGTCTTTATATTATCCGCTAACAGAATAATCTGACTTTGTTTATATTCTTTTAATCCTCTTGTCCTATTATTGAAGGAAGCACTTCAAGTGCTAGGATGAAAAAGGTTGGAAATACTGGACAGTCCTATCTCATCCTAACCTTAATGGGTCTGCTTCGAAGTTCTTCTGTTCAGGATGGTGTTGTTATGGGTTAGTCATACATAGTTTTTATTATGCTAATGTGTGGTCCCTCTAGTCCTACTCTCCCCTTTGATCATAGAGCATTTTGAATTTGTCAAAGCCCTTTTCTGCATCTATTGAGACGATTACATAATTTTTGTCTCTAAATATATTATTTGTTGCTTTGCTGATTTACGTATGATGAACATGCCTGCATCCCCAGGATTAAAGCAACCTAATTGTGGTGGATGATGTATGTGTGTATGTATGTGTATGTATGTATGTATGTATGTATGTATGCCCCTGTATTCTGCTTGTAAGTATTTTATTAAGGATTTTTGCATTTATGTTCATCAGAGAAATTGGCCTATAGGTTTTGTTGTTGTTGTTGTTGTTGTTGTTTGTGGGTGTCTTTACATGGTTTTGGTATTAAAGTTATACTGGCTTCATAAAAGGTGTTTGGAAGTACTTCTGTTCTGGCTTTATTTGTTTTGTAAAAATTTAAGAAGTGTAAGTTATAGGAGCTGGAGAGCTGGTTCAGCGGTTAAGATGACTGACTGCTTTTGCAGCAGGCACAGGTTTCATTTCCAGCACCCAATCTACATGGTGGTTCACAATATCTACAACTCCACGGTGGATAAACACATGTAACAGAAGACACGCTGATTGTAGATCTTTTTAAAAGTCTGACAAAATTCTGCTGTGATTCCATCTGGGCCTGGGCTGTTTTAGTCGAAAGGCTTTTTATTATTGTTTTAATCTTCTTACTTGGTATGGATCTATTAAAATATTGATCTCTTCTTGGTTCAACTCTGGTGGTTTGGACGAGTCTAGAAACTCATCTACTCCTTTTAGATTGTTTTCTAATAGAGTATACATAGTTTTGAAGTATTCCCCTACAGGGAATGTCATCATATTCTGTAATTTTGGAGTGTCTTTTGTAATGTTTCCCTATTTGTATGCGAGTGGTGATTTGGGTGATCCTCCTTTTGAATAGTCGGGTCAAGGGTTCTTCTACAATCTTGCCTATCTTCCAAAAAAACCAGCTTTTAGACTCATCTATTCTTCGTACTGTTTTTGTTATTGTTTGCTTGTTTCTATGTCACTAATTTCCGAGTTTCTTTTAACACAGGTGAATGTCATTAAAAGATATTTTAGCTTAAATTTTAAGTATACTAAGAGAGAGGATCTCTGGAAGAACGTAAGATATATTTGGGGTTAGAGAGATACTTAGTTGTTGAAAAGCACTTGCTGCTCTCATAGAGGGCCTAAGGTCTATTCTCGGTACCAACATAGAAGCTTACAACTGTCTGTAACTTGAGTTCCAGGGGATTCAACACTTTTTTTCTATTTCTACAGGCACCAGCCTTACAAATGGTACACATATATAAAGGAATCTGAAAGATATACCCAAGGGCATGGATGGCTCTGCAATGAGGAGACACACCCTTTGTCTTTACAGGATATACTGTTTTGCTGTATTTTAATGCTATTGTCTGCCAGGCGTGGTGGGGCACGCCCTTAATCCCAGCACTTGGAAGGCAGAGGCAGGTGGATTTCTGAGTTTGAGGGCAGCCTGGTCTACAAAGTGAGTACCAGGACAGCCAGGGCTATACAGAGAAACCCTGTCTCGAAAAATGAGAGAGAGAGAGAGAGAGAGAGAGAGAGAGAGAGAGAGAGAGAGAGAGAGAGAGATTGAGATTTTGAGATTAATGCTATTAAACTTGTAAGAGTTGTTCGTAGGAAAAATAAATTATATCACAAGGAGGTTCCTGATGTCTACCTGACATAGTTATACTTCTTATGGCAAAATTCTAGATCTACGGGAAACAGGAAATTAGGATAGATTTACTGTAAAAATGCCACCTAGGCATGCAGCAAGGCCCCAGTCTAGGTCATCTACCTTGGTCTTATGTCTGTTAACACTCATCTTTTGCGTGCATCTCTGTATGAAACAATGCCGCCATGCTGGGAACCTGCTCAGAGCATGGTGACTGTGCTGGAAGTCTTTGCTCTCACCTGGTGAGAGGCTTCAACCAGACAGCAGACTAGGGGCTCTCTTTCCTTCCAGTGTCCCTAGCTCTTGATCAGGCCTCGTTTGTTTTTTAATTATTTTGTTATTTCTTGCCACCTACTACATTTGGATTTGGTTTGGTCTTGATTTTCCAAATTCTTGAGTTGCATCATTAAATTATGTACTTTTGCTCTGATTCTTTTAATGTAGCTGGCTTATAAGTTTCCCTCTCAAGACTGCTTTTAATATATCCAATGTTTTGGGGTATGTGTGTATGTGTGTGTGTTTAAGATATAAGAATTGTTTCATTGTTTTCTTGATTTCTTCTTTGACCCACTCATCATTTAGTAATGTACTCTTTAATCTCCATCACTAGTCTGTATACTTCCTACAGATTCATTTGCTGTCTTTTTAAGTTCTGTTGTATTGTGGCCAAATATGACACACAGATACTTTAAATCTTCGGAATCTGTTCTCTTTTGTGTCTATTTTAAGAGAAGTTTTATGGGTTGTTTAGTGGAATGTGTATTTTTTGATGTTTGGGTTCCAGAGATATCTGTTAGGCCTACTTGATGCATAATGCTGTTTAAATTCTGATGATTTTTATTTTTATGGCCTGTCTGTTAAAGAAAGTTAAGGTATTGAAATCACCTACTAAGTGGGAGTTAATCTATGTCTTGAAATCTAGTACTACACTTTGTATGAAATTAGGCACACAGAATGTTTAGGATTGTGATGTCGTCTTGATTAATTGTTCTCTTCATTAGAATGAAGTATCCTTCTTTATCTCTTCTGATTTAAAATCTATAATACAGATTTAAAGTCGACTATACATGTGATAGGATAGCAATACCTACTTGCTTCCTGATCCCATCTGTTTATTCTTCCCAACCTTTTGCTTTAAGGTGGTTCCTGTCTTTGAAGGTAAGTTGACTTTTTTATAGATAATAGAAAGATGGATTTTGTTTCTTAATCCATTCACCTAGCCTAGGGCTTTTGATTAAAAAGTAAATGTCATTAATATTTAGCTACTAACTGTATTGATTGCTATCGTTTCGTTGTTGTGTGCTGTTTCACTAATCATAACTTCATTGATTCACTCTACATGTGGTCTTATTCTCCTCCTCAGCCTGAAATATTGCTTCCAGTATGGTCTGTAAAGTTGGGATGATGAATATCCATTTTTTTTTAGCCTGTTTATTTATATCATGAAAAGTTTTCTCTTTCAACTACAGCAAACAGTTTGCTGATATAGAAGTCCAGGTTAGTATCCATGTCTTTTAGAACTTGGAATATATTGCTTTGGGCTCTTCCAGATTTCAAGGTTGCCACTGACTGACTGTATTATTCTAATGGGTTTTCCTTTATATTTAACTTCTGGTTTTTCTCCTGCAGCTTTCTTTATCCTCTATTTGTTCTGTATAACTAGTGTATTAGCTATAATATTTCACGGGAAGTTTCTTTTCTGTTGTCTACTTGATATTCTGTGTGCATCTATGAGGGTTATTTCTTTCCTTAACATGGGGAAATTTTCTTCTATGAACCTTAAGATCTGTGGTCTATTTGATTTGCATTTCCCGGATGATTAAGGATGTTGAACATTTTTTCAAGTGCTTCTCAGCCCTTTGGTACACCTCAGTTGAGAATTCTTTGTTTAGCTCTGTACCCCATTTTTAATGGGGTTATTTGAATTTTTGGAGTTCAGCTTCTTGAGCTCTTTATATATATTTGATATTAGTCCCCTATCAGATTTAGGATTGGTAAAAAT
>NC_034603.1:88645442-88654605 GCF_900095145.1 Mus pahari | reverse complement strand
AGTGGTTGTACAAGCTTGTAATCCCACCAGCAATAATAATTCTCATTTCTATAGACCTGGTAGATCTTGATAGGTAGATTGGAGCAACAGAGACGATTTCGATTCAGAAATAAGCAAAAAGGCATGCAAATGGAACAAACTGGATCTGCTTGATTTACCCTACCTACACCTACAGTGTGTGAGGACGGCACAGATGGCCTAGAGTTAGACACAAAGTTAGACTAGCATACAGGCTGTGTGACTGAGGCTACGGACCTTGGGGAAGGAATGACACAGGCAAGCAGGGTTTCAGGAACTTACCAGACTGGGCCAGCACATAAGATGTGCAACCCAGGCTAGGTCTGTGGGTGGGGAAGGTACAAGCAGGCTAAGGTCCAGGGAACTCACCAGACTGGATCAGAACGCAGGATGCCTGACCTAGCCTCGGCCTAGAGGTTAGCTATAGTGTGAACAGGCTAGGGTCAGGTATAATGNTCCAAGGAACTCACCAGACTGGATCAGAACGCAGGATGCCTGACCTAGCCTCGGCCTAGAGGTTAGCTATAGTGTGAACAGGCTAGGGTCAGGTAGACTCATCAGCCTGGCTGAATGCACGGGATCTGTTTTTATTACTTTTATACTCATCCATATGTGTGTGTGGCCTATGTTGGCATATACACGTGTGTGGATCCCTGAGGCGGCCAGAAAGGGGTGCCAGATCTCTTGTAGCTAGAGTTACAGGCATCTGTGACATAGGTACTGAGAATCAAACTCAGATCTTCTGCAAGAACAGCAATAGTAACCACTGAGTCCTCTCTCCAGCCCCCTGAACTTCTTTACACAACATATAAAAATGAATGAATCACTAAATAATCATGCTAAGGGGAAAAGATTAGACAAAATGAAAAGTAATCTATAATAAAAAACAGAATTTATTGGGTAACAAGTATGCTCAGAACCCTGACAGCTTACCCACCTGACAGTTTTAGCATCCTCCTTGTCAGACTCAGCAAGCTTTATACTTCGTATACATGTAATGTGCTAATTACACATCAGTGAGACTATCAGAAGTAATATACAGAAACGAAAAGGCACAGTTGGCAAACAGTCTGCACTAAAAAATATAAGAAAAATAAAACTCAGTAAAAAACTGGCCTACATTTGCCTTGGAGCATCACCAGAAAGAGAAACAGAAGGGCAATAAGCACATGGGAGTATGTCCAACATGGTCATCTGCACAGGTGAGTGCTCTGAATGGTAAGATGCTCAGACAGACTAGCTGCTGCCAATCTCAGGGAGGTATGGAGAAGCTGAAACCACACATTCACAGCTTCATGCAAAGTTAAATCTCCTGTCAGTCTTTATGTAAGAGAATTAAAATATATATCCTCGTAAACATTTCTAAATGAGTGTCTGCAAGAGCTTAATTTATCATGACAAAAACTCAAAAATGCCCAAACTGCTGATCAACATGACAAGCTGAACAGCACCAGAAACCATAATTTAGAAGCACCTACAACAAGAAATCACTGTGTTCAGTGAAAGAATCTTCAAATTCCCAATGGGCACACAGCAGAAGGTCACAGGCTTCACTACAACATATACTTATGAATTTATAGATTTGCACCATTACAACATATGAAAATGCATACACTGAACACATTCAGTCTACCATATGTCTTTAACACTCAAATGATAATTGGCTGCAGTGTCCCAACTAATGTCTCCCCAAGGGACCTACCACTTTGGAATCTACTCAATATAGCAGACCAAGCAGGTTCAGAAAAACCTTCTCTACAACCTCCTCCTTGAATCCTGTTCCAAGTGAGGAGAGTTACAAGCCCAGAAATCCAACCCAGACAGAACAGAGGGCCTGGTCTCTCAGAAGACCCACCAGGTACCTACCCCTTTCCTCACACCCTTCATTCATCCTCTGCCCTTTACCACCCACTCCAGTGGACTAACTTCCAGACCAATTTCTGTTCACCAGAACGCAGTGCTGAACAAGCATACTGCATTTGGGAACTGCCTTACTTCCAGTTTCTATTGCTCTAACAAATACCATGTCCAAAGCAACTTGGAGAAGAAAGGGTTTATTTGGCTTACAGTTACACAGCACAGTTCATCATCAAAGAAAGTCAGGACAGGAACTCAAGCAGGTCAGGAGCTGATGCAGTAGCCATGGAGAAATGCTGCTCACTGGCTTGCTCCCCATGGCTTGCTCAGCCTCCTTTCTTATAGTACCCAGGACCACCAGCCCAGGGATGGCACCACACACAATGGACTGGGCCGACCCTCAACAATCACTAATTAAGAAAATACCTTACAGACTTGCCTATAGACAGAGTTATTTTCTTAACCATGGTTCCCTCATCTCAGATGATTTTAGCTTCTATCAAACTGACATAAAACTGTTTATCACAGGGACCTCAGGACAAACTACATTCACCTCCCCGCTGGCTGAGGCCCCACACCTTGCACCTAGTCACGGCCTTCTAGAAACCTTGCACATGCTACTTTCCTTGTGAATCCTGCCCTTCATGATCCAGACTGAGAGAAATACCAGAAAGGGAGGTGAGACCCTGGCCAGAGGCTCTGTGGTGCTAGGATATGCTAAAGCCTGCTATTGAACTGTCCTCAAAATACAGCAGCTGACCTGCTACTCAGATCTGAGAGTCACAAAGACCCAATGTACTGGAAAACGCACACACTAGAGCTAGGGCATGTTCTGTCGTGCACTTTTTTAAAAAGATTTATTTATTTATTTATTTATTATATGTAAGTACACTGTAGCTGTCTTCAGACACCCCAGAAGAGGGCATCATATCTCATTACAGATGGTTGTGAGCCATCATGTGGTTGCTGGGATTTGAACTCAGGACCTTCAGAAGAGCAGTCCGTGCTCTTACCCGCTGAGCCATCTCTCCAGCCCCCTGTCATGCATGTTTACAGAATGGACATGATAAAGTATGTATAAGTTTTAGACTGGTGTGGGAACCTTAGCAACGAGTAAAATTTTCCTAAGCCAAACTACCAGCTATTTTACCTAAGAATCTTTGAGAAAGGGCATAGACCCTCATATACAACATTCACATACTAATAATCAGAGGACAAAGAATATGTGGACACAGACGTGAAGTGCTGGGCTGAGGGACAATGGCACACAAGCGAGGGCAAATATGGTCGCATTCTTCCTGGAAAAGAAGCTGGCCACTCTTTGGTTTTGTTTTTAGTTGTTGTTATTTTCTTCTTCTTTTTTTAAAAGTCTGTCAAGGCTGGTTATGGAGAAGTATAAATTCTGCGTGGTCTGCACAGCAGGGCTGTCAGGAAATCTACCCCCCAGGGTTTACAGTGGTCAGAAACGTTTTAAAATGCACTTGGCATGTTTCTCCTAATTCAAGGCAAATAAACTACTTCATGAAGCACCATACACTTTTCACATTGGTGTTAAGAGTGTGAAACTGCTCCCTAGTACTTATGTTATACAAGCAAAAATAATTGGGTGCGATATCTGAAAACAGCAGTTAAGAGTTAAATATTTATCCCTTGACCTGAATTTTCAAATACCTCTATTACTTATCTGAGAAACAATCAGGTAACTTCAACTTGGAACATTTTTATTGAAACAAACAAACAACAACAACAAAATCAATCACAGTCACTTCAAATCCAAAATATCATTTTGAAAGATCAATACATGTGTGACACCGGGTGAGAAAGCTGTCACACAGAAGGACATGCATCGCTGTGCTTGGGGCTAGTCCCTGTACGGTTCCAAGGCAGAAAAGCACCAACCAGGAGGACAAGGAGAAGATTAATGACCAGAGAAGATGTGAGGCCCTAGCTAGCACACTGAAGCACAAGCAGGTGCCCATTTTCTCCAGCGTGTACCGTGCAGGATGAATTTGGTATGAGAACAGTTTCAGAAGCTGTTCTCGGTTCAATTCCCTCTCTACAACATAAATTATATATAGACCACAGGATAATGAAGAAGGAAATACTGAAGGTGAATTTTGACACCCAAGTCAAAGAGACTATTACAGCTATATTACACACATTAATAAAACTTACCTTATAATCAGGAAACAGTTAGATATGTTACCAACTGCAAAATAGTCTGCTGTAGTCAAAATATCAATTCCATGAGGGAAAGTACCCTAAAAAAAAGTAAAAGTAGAGAAAAAAAAAAACTGAAAGGTGAGAAACAGCCTCTGAGGTGACAACGGTGGCTGAAGTTGAGCCACGGGGCTCACAGGAAAGGCCCACCTGGTGTGTTGCTGCTCATCCCACTACCCTGCACTCAGTGCAAGTCCTCCTTCAAACCTGTTTCAACTCAAATGCTATAAAAGTGACACCGGATCTCAGTGGTGCTCACGTGCTTACTCATGGTGCTTGGTCTCCCTCTGTGGTCACAAAGACAACAGCATAGCCCTCCAGAGCCTGCTGGAGCAGGAAGGCCGATGGAAGGTAGGCAAGCGCCTGCCTGGCTTTGAAACCTGGACCAGGACCCACACCTCACTAGTTGCCACGAGGATGGATGTGGCTGACAGAAATAACCAGGCTCAAGGCTAACAGCCAACCTCTAAGAGCATCACTAACAGCAGCCATCAGTACCCCACACTGAAAAACCAGAGGCAGGTCCTCATCCTCACCCATCAAGAATACTCCTTGGGGAGCCCCTGCCCTAAAACTGTCACATGATTGGTATGACCTAATATTATCATTTGTGGTGAAAAAATATTACAATCTAGAAACCATATAAATAACTTTCTTAACAAATCTAAGTATGTAGAAAGCTTTATAGCTATTGGCCCAGAGGTGGCTCCATCCCTGTAGGAGATAAGGCTCCCTATCTCTGCACAAAGCTGGCACAAGTCTAACAAGCAAAAGCCAAAAAAAAGCACCAGGCACACACCACCAGCACCTACCTGCCACATCCCATACCTCACACAGGGATCAACCTACTTAAACACAAGCTCAGCACAGGAGGAGAACGACGACGAACTGAGGTATCTTTATGTACCAGAAAGCCGTCCAGGGGGTGAGCTGGAGGGGGATTACTAATGGCTGCTTGATCTGCACAGTGCACACTCTGGGTGCTCTTACCACTTCCTGTGTAAACCAACCTCACAGTTGGTGTGGGGAATGTAAATGAAATGTACTGTCTTTATCAGAATTTAAAAAAGATAGAGGATGTTCCATGTTTAAAGAAATTGGTAAAGAGACCACTAATTTTTTTTTAAAGATTTATTTNTTTATTATATGTAAGTACACTGTAGCTCTCTTCAGACATACCAAAAGAGGCCGTCAGATCTCATTACAGATGGTTGTAAGCCACCATGTGGTTGCTGGGATTTGAACTCAGGATCTTTTGAAGAGTAGTCAGTGATCTTAACCGCTGAGCCATCTCTCCAGCCCCCAGATTAGTATATTCTTAAAGTCAAGATACTTGCTCAAGTTCTATTCCCTAGCAAAATGCTACTTCATTTTGAATTAGCCTATTAAGTTTTATGAGTCCCAGTTCTAACCACTCAAACCACCCAGAGTGGGGCACAGAATCCCTTGCCCTGGGGTTAAAGGCAGAGCAGGACCCCTACTGGGCGTGCTTGCTTACTGGGTTGAGTAGCTTCGCACTTTTCTGCCTAAGTGAAACCTTTTGCTTTACAAAAATGCTTTGGATTGTGTAGTTATTTATCAAGGAGACCCCAGACTCATTCTCTCATTTATGAGAGAGAAGCCCACAGCCCAAGTAAAGTTACTACAACTACAGCCGGATTCCCAAGAAGACCAAAGCACATGACTGGGCAGGCAAGTGCAAGCACAGGTTTGGCTGTGGCCAAGAAGGAAGGACAGGTCTGAACTGTGCTCAGCAGTACCCATATCACTCAACCAGAATAAGCAACAGCCTACGGCTCTGCCTGGCCAGACGGCTGTCCTTCCTTCCCAGGAAGGGGACTAAGCACCGCACTCCAGCATTCTCACTTGAAGACGGGGTCGTCTGAGGTCTGGGCAAACCACCAGCACAGAGCTGTGTCCCAGCAACACTCTAAGCAGCCACAGAACGATGCAACCTCATGCGGGTCCTAGACATGGCAACTGCTCACTGGTTAATCATAACCTGCAAAGACTCCTAGGCTATAGCAAGGGAACACAGCAGACATTCCTACACACACATCCCTGTTGTAGAGCACACTCAACTAGCCACTCAGGGATCTTGGCCAGGATCTAATCAATGCTGGTGTCAAGACCTTCATCATAAGCAGACCAACCCAGTGGAGGAGTCCATTCCTCTGGGCCACTGGGCAGTCCTGCTACTTCCTGGACGACACCCAGCATCCTCTACAATAGACACATCTATCTGTCCTCACAATATTCTTGACCCAACAAGCCATCTCCAGGTTCTCTCACCTAGGCCACACCCATCTTCGCGGCAACTTCTCTAACCCCATCAGCCTTCACATGAGTCTACTCTGTACATCACTATAGCGCAGGGCAGGGCTATCCTTCTGCCTTCCTCACTTGTAGCATTAACAAGCACCCAAGCCACCAACTATCAAGAAAACTGTGGTGGTGTGAATAGGAATGGTGCAGACAGGCTCCTGTGTTTGAAGGCTTGGTCATAGGGAGTGGCACTATTGAGTTGTGGCCTTGTTGGAGTAGGTGTGCCTTTGTTGAGGACGTGCATCACTAGGGGGTGGGCTTTGAGATCTCAGAAGCTCAAGCCAAATCTACTGGCTCACAGTCTCTTGATGTTGCCGGTGGACGCAGACACAGAAGTCTCAGCTTACCTCTCCAGCACCATGTTTTCTCACCACGACAAAAATGGACTAAACCTCTAAACTGTAAGCCAGCCCCAATGAAATATTTTACTTCATAAGAGTTGCTGTGGACACAGTATCTCTTCACAGCAATAAAACCCTAACTGAGGTAAAACCCTAAATCAATCATTCTTAGCTGTTTTCTCTCAGGGACTCTTCTTCCCTGTCCAGATTCACCCTGGCAGCTGCCACCTTGCTCAGACCCTAACCCATGGTCCTCAGCCTTCCTAATGCTTTGAACCTTTAATACAGTTCCATGTGTTACAGTGATTCCCCAGTCATAGAATTATTTTCATTGCTACTTCATAAGTGTAATTTTGATATTGTTATGAATCATAATGTAGATTCATGCTTTCTGAAAGTCTTGGGCAACCTCTGGGTAAGAGTCATTAGACCACCCACAAAGGGGTAGCCACGCACAGATTAAGAACCAATGCCCTAATCCCTCGCTAGCCTCCTGCTAGACCAACTTTATACAGAATCTTATACATGGGTGAACTTAAACCCTACTTCCAAGGTCTGTAATGGGTATCAACTGTGCAATGGGCACAGTTTAAGCAACCCCAAGCACAGCTACAGCACTACTGAACATCAAGAGCAGTTGTGGGCTCAGGGCTTCGGAAGGCGAGGCCAGCCTCCAAATCACAAGCTAGGGAAGGTCCGGGACCTACAGGGTCCAGGGGCTCAGCCACCTCCTCCGAGCCACCTGGAGCCTGACATGTACAGCCCACAGCAATGCGTGAGGCAAGATCCTAACCTGCCTGAAACACTCTCACACGGGGTCTCCTGAAAGACACGTGGGACTCAGTGCTCCCGGTCGCATTATGGTGAGTCTTAGACCAGAACTGCCATGTTTATTAGCTTGCTCTGAGGTAAGCCTCATCCATTACCCACACCCAACAGTGTAAGAAGATGTGAAACCAAAGCTGCCAGGGTTCCAACCTCTAAGCTACAGGAAGTTTCAGAAATAAAGATTTATAAAGTGGCCATACCTGTCTCCCCACGTTCTCCTGGAAGGCAGCCTGAAGAGCAAAGAGAACAAACACAGCAGGTGAGTGAGGTTTGCCTCTGCTAAACACCAGAAGATAATTCAAAACAAACACAGCTCAGTGTAAATGACCCATGGCTTCACTTTTTAAATAAAAGCCCTCTTTGTTGGCTGACCAAAGCCCTGGGGTGGCTTGTCACTGTTGCTATGTCCTAGTGCTCTTTAAAGCCACAGGGTAAGAATTCTATTTAGAAGATCAGATGGAACCTGACAGTGACCTTTCACTAGGAATATATTTTCACACTAACACCCCAAAGAAGGTCCCGGAATTTAACTCTGAGAACAAACTACACAGCTCAGCAAGTAGAAACCAACCCCTAAAACACCCATTTTTAGGAACTCCATGATCATAACTCATCACCATCCCCAACATGTCAGTGCTGCCTCCAAGAGGGCAAACCTGTTTCCAACCAGCTCTCCGAGCTACCTGAGGCCTACGTGCCAGGCAACAAATCAGGGCTGACAATGTCCCATCTGAACTTAAAGGAAACTAAGTACTTCTAGGTAAACCTTGTACAGATAACTCTTCTTTCTTTGATGATCACTTTTCCTGTCTCTCACACTGTCTGACCTAGGACTGTCTGACCAACAGGACAATGGCCCCTCATTCCTGGCTTATTGCCTAGTGGGGTTTGAACTTTCCCCAAAGCATACACAGCTGAATTCCAACCGGGATTAGAGTCAGGCGCTGACACCAGCTTCATATGAAGATGGAGAGAAGCAACACACAAGCTCACACAGTGCACCATCCTGGCGAGCAGAGGTGGGTCAGGCACAGGGTGTAAGGCAGAGGTAACAGAAGAAACACCCCTGACCTAGGTATACATCCCAATATGGGTTGGGGTTGAGAGCACTCATACATGCAAAGATCCCACAGGACTGGTAAGCACCAGGACAGAAATGTGTGGCACTTCCAGCACAGAGCCTCACAGTGGGGCCAGGATACTACCAACAAGTTTCAAGAGGGAAAAACAGGATACTTTTTGCTTCTTACCATTTTGTAACTTCTGCAACCCCTCCCTTTAAGATTTACATTTCATTTTTGTTTTGTCTGTAAATGCTGCCTGTATGTATGTATACCACACACATGCCTAGTGCATGGGCAGGTCAGAAGAGGATGTTGGATGCCTTAGAACTGTTATGGATGATAACATGTAGTTGCTGAGTACTGAAGTGGGGTCCTCGGGAAGAGCAGCCAATGTTCATAACCACTGAGCCATTACTCTAGCCCCTTGCAGTCAACACACACACACATAGACACACTTTCTCTCTCTCTCTCTCTCTCTCTCTCTCTCTCTCTCTCTCTCTCTCTCTCTCT
>NC_034603.1:88643093-88645352 GCF_900095145.1 Mus pahari | reverse complement strand
TGTGTGTGTGTGTGTGTGTGTGTGTGTTCATCTATTTGTTTTTACAAGACAGAATATTTCTCTATAATTCTGGATGTCCTGGCTTATAGACCAGGCTGGACTGGAACTCAGATCTGCCTGCCTCTGCCTCCCAAGTGCTAGGATTAAAGGCCTGAGTCACCATCACCTGGCTTTTGCAGCCAATTCTTAAAGAAAGAAACAGATACCAAAGAAAGGTGATGTAAAGAAATACAATGTCAACTTAAATACAATGTAACATTTACAAGCAGGAACATCTACAAAGTAAAAAACTAATACAAGATTTATGTTGAAACAATCTTGAAACTAAGAGGTTAGGGGATCACCCAACACAATATGAAGACAGACCACAGGAGCATCACTGCAGGATATGCTATCAGCACAGCAGAGAAAAGAAGAAGGCTGGGAACAGGGCTAAGTGGTTTGTAGCCCTTACACTGATAGCGCTCACCGAAGAAACAGAGAAGCAAGACTGAAACCTGTTATGGAGATGTACTAAGCATCTGCAAAACACATATACAATATAAAAGACAAATATCCGGAATCCATAAACAACTCTCGAAACTCAACAATAAAAACTAGCCATCCAGCTAGACAGTGACTGAGACTTGAAGAAACACATCTTACTCAGGAGGACACAGATAGCAAATAAGCGCCCAAACAGACTCAACATCGTCCCAGGAAAGAAAACTAAAGCCACCACACACTTATCAGCAAAAATGAAATAGTGTAGTAATCCAGGAAGAAATCAGGCAACCCCATCTTAGGTGACACACACCTTAGCAAAGATGGGAGAACACATAGTAAGTAGTACAGCCACCCTGGGGAACAGCTAGAATCCTAGAGACAGGCACTGTCTAGCAGCATCCTAGAAGATGGGGCCCAGAAATTGTACTCTAGACATATACCCTAAGAAACAGAAACTATGCTCAAAGGAAACCCTGTATGAACGTGCTCTATAGCTAGTCTTAGCTCCTTGGTTGGTTCTCCTTTTCCCAACCTTTTACCTCAACCCTGTTTCTCCTCCTATCACTAGATAGGAAAGAAAGGAGGAGAGAGAGAGAGAGAGAGAGAGAGAGAGAGAGAGAGAGAGAGAGAGAGAGAGAATATGAATATGAGAATATCCCTAGATCTAATTCCTTTCCTTTTGTTTCTTCTTTGAGAACAACTACTAACAAATTAAAACCAACTCCCTTGAATGACTATCACCAACCCCGCCTATCAGGGCTCTAGCATTTATATATCCTCTGAAAACTTCTCAGAATTCCAAACATCATATAGTCACAGAAACTATCTGCATCTGGCAAAATGATGCGTCTACTAGAGCACAAGGAAAATCGTAGCCAGCTGCTACAAAGCAGCCCCATGTCCCCAAACCTGGGATTAAAATGAAAACATTCTTATAATACTGCTGTTTCTAAAGAAACAAAAATTCCAGAATTCTCAATACAATGTTCATAATACCCCTGAGCAAGCCGCAACCCAGAGACCCTTTTACAGGTAAGTGGTTTGACACAGCAGAGCTCACTCAGAGAACAGACCCACTCACAGGAGAACCAGGGCTCACTGAGAGAACAGACCCACTCACAGGAGAACTTAATGGCCTGGGACTTCCCAACATACTCTACACACTCAGTGTGCCCCAACAACTGTCACTTTAATGATGTAACAGCATTGCAAAAAGGATCATACAGGGATATCTGTGATAAGGACTACTGTGTGTCTAGATTGTAGGCAATTCTCAGATATGTATGAGATGGAGCCTCACAGAACTAATCATGTGCACAGGACATACACAACTGAGAGTCCTAACCAGGACTCCTGAGTTGTCTTATTATAACATGTGTGGTTACCCAATAGAGAGCAAAGGAACGCAGACTCAGACTTTCCCGTATTCTTATAATTCCTCAGAGAAAAATCTCAATAGTGTCAAAGTAAAAGACAAAAAGGCAAATTAAAAACAAAAACAAAAACAAAAAAAAATCAGGCCTTTTCACAAAGTCAGCATGTCTAGCCTGCTGGATACTGTCTAGAATGCAAAACCTCGACATTAGCAGCCATGAACTAATTCTTTCCACCAAGCCATGCCAGGACTCTACTATCCAGCCCGAGTGCTGACCACCAGAGAGACACCTCTCATGAGGATCCAAAGCAATGGCTCTGTTACCTTAGAAGCACTGTGGCTAGCCGGGCGTGGTGGCGCACGCCTTTAATCCCAGCACTTGGGAGGCAGAGGCAGGT
>NC_034603.1:88640866-88642868 GCF_900095145.1 Mus pahari | reverse complement strand
TTCCTCTGTTTAAAACCTACAGACTACTCTGTAAAGAGTGCTGAACTCAAAAGGAACACAAAGAATTTCTTGCTAGTTTAACAGGGTTTTAATTTCAAGTTAAAAAAAAAAAAAAACTGATTAGAGCCAGGCGGTGGTAGCTCATGCCTTTAATCCCAGCACTTGGGAGGCAGAGGCAGGCGGATTTCTGAGTTTGAGGCCAGCCTGGTCTACAAAGTGAGTACCAGGACAGCCAGAGCTATACAGAGAAACCCTGTCTCAAAAAAAGTTTTTTATTTGTTTTTCACTTCATTCCAGGCCACACAAAGCCATAGGACTTTATTTTATTGTTGCTTCCCACAAATATGTCTTAGGTTATAGAAAACAATAAAGAAAACATGAAAATATATTAGTACAGATTTATTATAAAATTTTATATCAGTCTTACAGTTACTGTCTATCGGTTAACTGTGAAGGCAAGACTGCTAAGACCTCTCAAGAAATCACTGGGTTCCTACTATCACTGCAGACAAAATGGAGTCCCTGTGGGGACACGGACAGTTTTAAAGGACTCTGGGGAGGGCTTGTATCCTGGTTGCTTCTCAGTACAGATGCAGGCAGAGAGCCAACAGCAGCCATGGAAGACCACAGGCATCCTGAGCCAGCAAAACCTCACAAGTCACCTGACCAGAACGCCAGAGGAACAGCCCCTTGGCTGAGAGCCTATGGTGCGGCATGGGAACAGTCGGGCTGGCTAAGCCCTCCACAGTAGGTCTTCAAACATGAGATTCCAATACGCTGGCTGTAATGCCACACACGTGGCTGAGGAACTCGGCACACGGGGCCTGAGTGCACAGCCGCTGCAGGGCAGCCAGAGGCCAGCAGCCAAGGAATGAGACGGAAACTCCATCGCTTGTGACAGGCGGTGGAACAAGACAGGGGCCACAGTGAGAGAAAAGATGAAATCAGCTGAAGCCTGTGATGACAGCAAGTCACTTCATTTAACAACACAGAAGACAGGACAAAGCCATGACCGGAGAAATAAGAAAGCTGGGCAGATCTACAGTAAGTAAAAACTATAGGAAATAGTGGACACTTTTTCCAAAAACAAACAAACAAAAAATGCTAGAATGGGTTAAGAAAATACTACCAAATGATTAAAGTAGAAAAACATCGATCTCTTTAAAACTATGGAACAAAATACAAGAGAAATACTTCCACTCTCTCCATGGTGCTAGCTAGCTCACCTTCAGTTCAAAAGCAGACAAAAGACGAATAGCCCTCATGAACAGATTCGGAAATTCTGCTCTGAGAACGTTGACAAACTGAGTCCAACATGAGAGAAGGGACTCAAGGGGAAGTCAGAACAAGAATGAAAGGTTGGTTCAAAGTCTGAAAAGCAACTACACCATATACCATGCTACCAGAGCAAGAGGCAAAGGCTACTTCATTACCTGAGGATCAAATAACTGTGCATAGTTTTTTAAAACATGAATAAAATGAAAGTAGCTACAGGAAAGAACTTTTCAGCCTGCTATCCAGGAAGTTCCCACCAGCATGCAGGTCAGGACAGTGCTCCCTTTCCCCTAGCTCCATGGCTCCACCTGACCTCAGGAGTCTCCTCTCCATCCTACTCTGAGGCCTGGCTCCTATCCACACAGAATATATCTGGGACACTGCCAACAAACCACATCCCCTTCATATTTTGGACATCTGTTGGCACTAACAAACGCCACCCTGACCTCTGCCTCAGTCTCAAAGCTGATGTAATAGTATATCACGCACAGTCCGTCTCCATGACCAGCTGATGTAATAGTATATCACTCACAGTCCGTCTCNATGACCAGCTGATGTAATAGTATATCACATCACTCACAGTCCGTCTCCATGACCAGCTGATGTAATAATAGTATATCACTCACAGTCCATCTCCATGACCAGCTGATGTAATAGTATATCACTCACAGTCCGTCTCCATGACCAGCTGATGTAATAGTATATCACTCACAGTCCGTCTCCATGA
>NC_034603.1:88637214-88640246 GCF_900095145.1 Mus pahari | reverse complement strand
GTATATCACTCACAGTCCGTCTCCATGACCAGCTGATGTAATAGTATATCACTCACAGTCCGTCTCCATGACCAGCTGAAACAAGGATGTGGAAGGAGCCCCTGTACTCTCACCATGGGTCCTCCCAACTCCTCACACCTGACAGCCAGAGCAAGTCTCAGCCGCACCTGTCTCACAGACTTCCCTTCAGTTCCCCATATTCCTGAATGTGTCTGCTGGCCTGTCTATGAGGGGAAGACAGCCACAGACTGCTAAGGTATCACAGCACTCCTGACAGAGCCTGGATTTCTCATTTGAGGTCCTCTGGGGTCCAGCCTCCCAAAGCACTCATGGACCTGGCCTCGGTCACTCACTGATCTCAGCAGTCACCTATGTGGAGTCAGCCACAGCTGCAACACACCCCCATATGCAGGCAACCCTAGGAAAACATTTCACTGTCTCTCCCCCTCGCAATTCATGAGGCTCAGTCTCATTACTGTCCCAGAAGTGGAAAGCCATAGGTAGATAGAGCAGGGACTCTAACCAACACCTCTGTTGGCACCCAAAGCTACTCAAGCTCCCTCTATCCAAACCCATCGCTAACGCTGGATGTCAGGGGAACTGGGGAAGTGAGTTCAGGTCGTAAGGCCCACAGGCAGCTGCAAGGCTAAAGCACAACCAGGAGTATCCACTCCAATGTGGCCAGGAAAGCAGAGCTAACTACAGCTCAGTAACAGCTCCTCCTGGAACATGAAGCCTCCAGTGCCCCATCCTGTCATCCCTGGGCCAGTCCTGCCACGTCATGAAGGTTAGAAACACAGGATAAATTTCTTCTCCTCTGCAGAGCTTGGGCTACCATGAACTTGGTCTGGTTATTGAACAGAAACCTGTTCCCCTGTGCTTATTCAACCCTGACCTCCTCAAGAATCCCACCATTAAGGCCCTACAAGGGTTACCATGGTGACTGTTTTACTCAGTTCTTTCATCTGACCTCCTTTGCTGCCATGGGGTAAGGGTTTTCCAAAGAGATAAGAGGCCCACATACAGGCCACTGGCAACAACTACAGCCCCACCTCAAGGAAAGGAATGCACTGGGGAAAATGAAACTTACAGAGGCTGCTCTTCTGCAGTTCACATTTCGGTCAAATACAGCAGCAATGACCAGGGCACTGTAAAAAAAAAAACACAAGGAAAACGGTTAATTAAAATGAAATGTACAAGGGCTGGGAAAATAGCTCAGTCAGTAAAGTGCTTGTCTTGCAAGCATGGGATCCCTCATAAAAACATTGGTGAGGTGGGGCATGCTTGTAAGCCCGGTGCTGGGCAGTAGACAGGAGGTTCCCTGGGACTGCTGCCCAACCAGTCTAGCCCAATGGCTGAATGCCAGGCCAACAGGAGACCCTGTCTCAACAGAGGTGGACTCCTGACAATGATACCCAAAGTTGTTTTCTGTACACGTAACAAGCACAGGCATACACCGTGTGCCACTGTTAGAGCGTTCACTCATTTCCTCATTTGCTGGACACCCAAATGAGCCTAACAGACTCTAGGAAAGCTCAAGGTTCTACAGGCTACAACAGATTCAACTAACCTCGAAAATATCAAACATTATAGATAGCCCCAGCCCTATCAAATGTCCTTGGATGGTATATGCTGAGCTTCTAGTGGCTTGGAGAACAATGCCTTTGGCCTGCGGGGATCATGATAAACGGTTCTAGAGGATGAGAACTGGCCCTGTGCAGATGGTCACAACTAGGTGGCTGACACCAACACACCTAGACCACAGCTACCTCTACACAGAGCAACAAGAGCTCCATGCACCCTACAGGCAGCCTGACCCTTGGAAGCACCCAAATATATGGTTTCCAACATTTCCCACAGGTTTGACCCAGTGTGAGGCATGATGGGCACACATTGTCTACATCTGAGTTGAGAGATATGGGACATAATGAGGACTAGATGAGGTCTGCAGGATAGAGACCAAGCTGGATCCTCTGGGTTTCACAAAAGAAGACACGCCATAAACTCTGCTCTCTTCCCCTTTCAAAGTGAAACTAATGCTCACAACAATCCTGGCAAGAAGGCCGCTACTACATGCAGCCTCTTGACCCAGGAGGACCCAGACCACAGGTAAGCATTTTTTTTAGAAAGTGATGCCCTTCAAGTATTTGATAAAGTAATGAGGGACCTGCTAACAGGCAGGCAGCCAGTTATAGCAGTCACCATGGAAACAGCACATGGAAGGCAGCTGCTAAGTCTCAATCTTTCCTACAGCCAGAAGCAATCGCGCCACACTATCCCGACTTTGCCTAGCTCCCAAGACACTTGACAGGCTTTAATTATGTCTTTTTCTCATATACCAAACTTCATTACTGTCGAATCTAGAAAATCCTTGCTCCTCTTCATCTCAGGTCTCTCACCTATCCTGCATCCACCACCACCCTCCAAGGGGAACACTTCCCAGGGAAGCATTTCCCCACTGGGGATTCCTCTTCTTGGTTCCCACATCCCAGGGATGTTCTCAGCAAACAGCACGGTGCAAGAACCAAGGACCAGCCAAGTCTGGTTTTCAATCTCATTTCAACTTTCCCAGGCATGCAGTGGGCACTGTGCATCAGGCACAGGAGATAGAGCTATGAGACCACAGACTACCCTCCCAGACTCCGAATCCCAACCAGGGATCACCAGAGGACAGAAATGATCAGAAGGTCTTTGGGGTCCAGAAAGTTTAAAACAAAACAAAACAAAACAAAAAAACTCAAGAACAAGAACTGAGGCCAGCAAGATGACTGGGCATACCACCAAGCCCAATGACCTGAGTCTGGTCCCTGGGTCACAGCACATGGTAACAGAGATAACCAACTCTTTGCACGTTGTCCTTGGACCTCCACACACAGGTCTTCAAACACAAGCTCTCGCACTTGGGCATGCACACACACATGCATACACACACACACACTTACTTTAATTTTAATGTTAAAAACATCAGAACACTGCTAAGCAGATGTGTGGCCCAGGAGAGAACTTGTGCAACAGAGAGGTGACCAAGAACT
>NC_034603.1:88582593-88635910 GCF_900095145.1 Mus pahari | reverse complement strand
CGCGCGCGCACACACACACACACACACACACACACACACACACACGCACCATCAAGGTTCAGGGAACATCTAGAAGATAGGTGCAGAAAGAATGTTACTCTGCCCGGGCAAATGGACCAAAGTCCAATTTCAACCAAGTGTTCATTCTAGAGGAGTCAGGCCATTGAGAAAATAAAGCTGCCCGACCACAGCCCTCTACACATTCTACCCATCCAGGCACTGGGCACGGGAAGAGGAGAATCCCAACTGCGACGTAGGCTGTGGAGATAAAGCCATAGCTGTACAAGAAGCTGATGTCAGCATGAGACTCATCCACTTCCTTCCTCTGAGGGGTGGGGCTCTGCCCAATTTTTCCTAAAGCACTTTCCACACATTACTAGGCAGTTCTACAGCTGCAGATAAAACCTGATAAGGTGGTGGGGTTAGGGTAGGTCCTATGGAGGTGGGTGGGGCAGGGGGCCTTCCCAACCCTTCTCATCCTTCTCAGGTATGTGGGTGGCTGAGGAGTAACACACACACACACACACACACACACACACACACACGAATCTGTAGGCATCTCTCCTGTGCTCAGCACTGACACAAGAAGCCCCAAGTAGTAGCTCCTTCCATGTGGACCACGTCCAGTTGGAAGGCAGATGCAGCAGGCCTTAGCCACCTACCTTGCTTATGGGGGCCACCCTTCCCACAACCACTGTGACTGGTCTGTGTGCTCCCAAAAGCCCCAGCTACCATGATCCTCAGAGCCTAGGAACACTGCAACCATTCTTCTCTGAGCAGTGAGATTGCTAGTGACAGCTCTTGGTCTCTGACAGGAAGATACACGAGCTGCTCCATGCAGACCTCTCCGAGGTATGACTGAGCAAAGTCAGAAGGAGCAGGACAGGGAGTCAGAGTCCAGTACGGGCTGTCAGCACAGAGAAAGTCTGCATGTGACAGGTACCAATCACCACAGAAGCAACAGCCTCATACACTCCCAGCAAGTTAGCTTTTCCTTAAGCAAATGCCTTAAAAGTCACCGCTTCATTCATTATTTTCTTTTTTTTTTAAAGAAAGGGTATCAGGATAGGAACTCATTCTGTGGCTCAGGCTGCCTTGAACTCAGTAATCCTCTTCCCTTAGCCTCTCAAGTGCTAAGATTACAGGAACAAATCAGGATTTACATGTTTCATCAAACTTCAGAGATTACACTGTGGTAACTGTAACAATACTTGGAAAACACTGCTTTTTAAGTAACAGTAAGCTTTTAAGTTAATTAAAACAAATCTACATGTACTCAATCAAACAATGTTTGATTGTTGAAACAGGGTTTCTCTGTGTATCCTCTGTGTAGCACCCTCACCCTGTAGTCCAAGCTGACCTTGAATTTACAGAGATCTGTCTGCCTCTGCTTCCAGAATGCTGGGATTAAAGGTGTGTCCCACCACCACCCAACTATAACAGGTTTTTAAAGACTTTCAATTTGGGCTAAATTCTACTTTAACTTTTTACTTATTTGTGTGTGTGTGTGTGTGTGTGTGTGTGTGTGTGTGTGTAACACATGAAACACATGTGTGCGTACCACATTGTGTGCTAAGTCTGAAGGTGCCTGGAGAGGGCTTTAGAGTCTCTAGGACTGGAGTTACAGACAGTTGTGAACTGCCCTTTGAGGGCTGCACTGAACGAGCCCAAGTCCAGCCCAAGTCCTCTAGAAGAATAGCCAGTGCACTTAGCCACTGAGCCCTCTTCTCTAGCTCTGGACTAAAATTCCTTAAAACTAATCTCCTACTTTCAGAACAAGACTGGCTTATTTAGAAATAAAAATAAGTTTCGAATGCAAAGGGGTTTGATGATATTAGTCAAACAAAAAGGAAAGGGTCTTCCTAAGACACTAACCTTCCGCTGGGCCTCACTCGCCCGCAGCAGGGTGACCCTATGTAGAAGTCACTACTCTTCTCACTTCACAGAAACCTAAAGAGCAATACCTGGCACCACAGTGAAAGCCACCATCTGAGGAGAGGCGTTTGTGGGTGTGTCCAGCTGCTTAATTTCTTTGGGGAAGCTGTGACAGCTCACCAGGATTTAACCACACAGAAGGGATTCTCTTTCTGGTTACAAACCTAGGGAAAGTGAGAGGCATGCCTTAGCCTGCCCCTCTCCTTTCCCACAGTCTTAGACCTTGGCTCAGCATACACAGTGAGAACAGCATTCACCCCAAACTCATTTTTTTTTTCATTTGTGTGATGCTGAGTAGCATTTCAAAGCAAGCACACTTGCCTCTACTTGGGAAATGACAACACTTCCATTCTGAAGTAATTTTTTAAAGAGAAGACTAATAACTCATTGTGAAACTCCATGATCTTTTTAAGTTGCAAATCAGATTAAAATATAAGCCCTGCATTTTACTGAATTTCTCTAAGTCATAAGCAGAACCATGTGCTTTGGGGTCACAGCCAAGCCAGCACAAAGTTGGGCCTGGCAGACCAAGACTGTCTCCAATTGCTGGCCTTCTCCTCAACACAGTTTTCTTCTCTCTGGAAGCTGGGCCATTCAGAGAGGCTGAGAAGAATAAGACATAGCTTTGAGCAATGCTTGCTATTTCCTTATTTTTTTTTTTTTTTTTTTTCAGGACAATCTTGCCCTGAAGGAAGAGATCCTACAGAGCCAATCCCAGGCTGTTCACAGGCAGCCCACGCTGCCCTGCCGGTTTGCACAGTGGAGGTGAGAGTCAGGAGCTGCCCCTGGCACAGGCGGGTCTGTGCCTGGGCGGAGTGAACGTCAACAGGAGCTCAGCTTACAAAAGAGTTTCAGGTGAGGAAATCGCTGGAAGGTGACAGGCAGGGTGCGCTGGCAGCGGCCAACAGTTTGCTTTCTTTTCCTGCCTGTAGATCGGATTTTGACTTCTGGTTAGAAGGAATCACCTACAGAACACACAACCAGGCCGGCACATTTCCACACCACATCTCACTATTCTTGCCTTGCACTAGGTTTTTCAGCTGCTCAGATCGTGCCACAAAACAGTGGCACAAATTCTAGCTCCACCCGTCTGCTTAAAAACAAAGAAAGATGGTTTCAAAAGGTAATCAAAGCAATTTCAAAAAAGATAAAAATATGTCTTGAAAATCTTTTAAAATTCCTAAAGTAGAGTTAACACAGTGAGGGTAAGAACAATTAATCCAGTTTCTTCAACCCAAAGTTAGAAAAGGTTAGTGGCTTTCCCTGCACCAGGCACCAAGGTGCAGCAGGACGCCCCACATCACCTCCCTGGCTCTTTCTATTTTATTCTGGGAATTATATTTGGATCTCAACTGCACTGGTACAGGATACGCTGAGGAGTTTGTGAAAGTAAATATACCAAGATTTTATCAGCGGCTAGAAATAATGGGCTTAAAACCTGATAATTAAAGAGCATGGTCACTCATGACGAACCTCACAAGCAGGTCTGCAGGGCACACCCGACCGATACTCAGACGCACAGAGCTTCAGGCAGGAGGTAGTGCATGCCCCAAGCTCACTGGCGCACCTGACTCACCACATGCCCTCCCCCGCTGATGCCTGGAGTCAGATGGGCCAGGAAGGGCCAGGCACAGGTTCATCAGAACCTGTCTAACCGGCTAGAAATCTGCAGCGGCTCAGCTCCAAAGGGCACTGCTGCCCATCTGCTGGCTGCCAGCTTAGAATCAGATGGCTGTGAAGCAGAGGCTGGCAGTCTGCAACCAGACAGCTACAGTTTCCATGCACAACATGCAGACATGAGCTCCCCAGCAACCCCTCAGGCTTGTCCCATAAGCCAGCAAGTCTAGACTCCCCAAGCCCAAAGAAACACGTAGACCCACAAGAGTTTCTACAGACTAGAGGTAGAGATGGCTGTACAACAACTTCTCCCTGGCCAGGAAATTCAGGGTCATTCCAGAGACTGAGCAGTATGTAAAGTGAAGGGTACTTCTGTGCTCACCCACTAAGTCTCAACAGAAGCCGCACTCTCCACACCACGCCCAACAAGAAGAAGAGGGCCTCTTATCTCCCCACGGCACACCACACTCAGAGCAAGCTCAGTTCACTTAAGTTCTGGGAAGACCGTGCCAAGCTCGGTCTGGGCTGCCTTCTACAGTCCTCAGACAGTAACCTCGTGGCTAAGAGCTTGTGAAGGGCCAGAGCAGAGAGCCTTTTTGTGCTCCCCACCCTGTCCCCCAGTATGAAAAGAGAACAGAGTGCTGAGTAGGAGGTCAGCATGGAGCCAGGTATGACCCTGACACAGCAGTGATGACTGCCAGAGCCTGCGAAGGATGGGAAGGACCTTTGGCTCTGCTGTGCAGTTGCCTTTTTTTCTCTGAGTGGTAAATGAAGCAGAAGGTACCATGTTCGTTCAGCAACTATGGAAGCTCGTCACCATACTGTTCTAAGTGTAGGGAAAGCTGGAGCTGGAGAGGACAGAGCAGAGCCCAAAGACCCACCTACAGCCACAGCACCAAGACACAGCAGCCAACTTCAGAGCCAAGCTTTTCACAGACTGTCTGTTTCCTTTACAATCATTGCTGTGATGAGTTCTGCAGCACGGAGTGAAGGCAGGCACTCTGGTGGGAACTGTGTAGCCCGACTTCCCTCAGGACCAGGTGCCCTACAGGTCCCTCCAATCATGAGGAAGTTGGTTGGGACCTCTCCTCTGTACCTCCTGCCATCCGAATGGCAGAATGGCCTTGAGACCCCACATCCAACAAAAATGAAGCATGAGAGAGCTACACGCTCCCTCTAACATGGCCACATGCTCCCGGGCCAGCAGGTCAGCTCCTGTTCCCTTTACTCTGTTTCCCTCCCTCAGGCCATCTGCCTTCCTCCATCCTGGATCAGAAGAGGGAGAAGGACATGCCATGGCATCCTTGGGGGTGGGGGGGTAGCTGCTCTCTGAAAAAAACTGTTAGACTGAACACAGTCTGTCAGGACTATTTTTACTTTGAAACAGGAAGCAAACGCACATCAGAGCCAAGGTCCTCCCATCCTTCAGTCTCCTGGCAGGTCAATGGTACCAAGTCAGGATCATGTCAGGGTCACGTCTGGCTCTATGCCTAACTCCTACTCAACACTGTATACTCTTTTTCAGGGAGAAAAACTGGAAGCCTGACTGCAGCTACCCACCTGACAGAGCCTGTGAACTGAACAAGACCCCTTCGATGTAAAGGAGCTTCGCTGCTCTGGGACAGGTGTGAACAAGAGAAAGATGTGTTTGCTACTTATGCAAGTTGAAGATAAGGACAAGAAAGAGTTGCAAGAACCTCCCTCACAGCCACATAAACAGCAAACAGAGGATGCACCTGTGTGGCAGTATGGTGGGAAGCAGGGAGGTCACAGCTATGGACCAGGCCTGCGGCTCAGCAGAAGGCCCTGGGCAGCTGAGCTCTTGCCTCTTCGCACCCAGAGCCAAGTCTACAGCCAACAGCACAGCTTCCTGGTAACTGCATCTGTCACATCCCCGTGAGTTGTGCCCCGTCGGCATATGTTTAGGCTCCAGAAAATGAAACAGGTCCAGGACGGCTCCCTTCTGAAAGCAGGTGGTTCCAGTCAGATGTCAGGGGAGGGGGCAAGGGGGGTGGAGGGGGGACATTCTGGAGCTGAGTCTTGAAATGAGGTGAGGGGCGAGTAGCACCATAAGGATGTTCTAGGGGGTCCTGGAAATTTAGCATCTGACTCAGACTTTCAGGTGTCTGGGAAGTAGTGGAATATCTGCTTTTCCTGAGCCTGGTTTTGTCTGTTCCGATTTCCCAAGTTGTGTGACCACTTCCACCTCACCTTCATTCAGCAACTTGAAGAATAAATAGTACTGGAGAGCTCTGTGAGGCAGGGAAGTATTCTTAGATGAGGAGTGGCAGACGCCTGGTCACTAGACTCCAGTACCTGAGGGTCCTAGGTGTAGGAGCAGCGGCGGCGGCAGCTCCAGGTCTGACCTCAGAAACATCATGCCTCGGGCATGGTGCCCAGGCTCTTCTGCCTGACTTTCTGGAGTATTTTTTCCTTTTTCCTTTCCCTTGGAAGGATGAAGGGTAAGTGTGCCCTCAGCACAGATGTCTCTTCAGTTTTGTATGGCGATTGGTACATAAATTTGGGGGATGTGGGATGGGAGGTGGGAGGGATGGCAGTAACCTTTCCAAACTTCATTCTGTTTCTGAGGGGCCAAAGGAGGGCACCAAGCAGTTAAGGGTGTCTGTCCATCGTGGTGTGAATGGTGCAATGGGTACTCTCCAACTGAGTCTTTTCCTGCTCACTAGGGCAAGACCAATGACCTGCTCTGTCCTCAGCACACTATGGGACGGCTCCAGAGCATTCAAGTAACTGAACTTGACTCTGTTCCCATGCATGTAAGCTCTTTTGAACATTTGGAAAGGTCTGAAGTGGAACCTGGGACCCATTTGCTTCCCTGGACAGCCATGTTGGGAACCCTATCTCTCCACATAATAGATCCTGTCCCATTCCATAAGATAAGGTAGTCTTTTCCTATCGTGCCCACCTCTTAGAGAGGAGGGACAGGGCACAAGGATGTTGATATTGGCAGCTAGCTGTGGAGAATGGCTTACCTAAAGCCAACAGGTTACGGGCAGATGGTATGTTTATCTTAGGTATGTTACCACATGACAGAATCACTCTTCAGCACACCCAACAGGCATTACCTTGAAATGGCAGTCACAAAAGGTGTCAACTCCCGAGGTTCATAGGCACGTGCAAAAGACCAGCACACATAACAGGCAGCATCCCTGACGTTGGCCCCAACGCTGCAGGCACCCCGCTTCTCATCGTAGGTAAGGGCCTTCAGGATCACCGTGACAACTGGCAGGAGACAAAAGCAATGAGCAGTTGATGGCATACTATGAGGCAGAATCACAGACATGAGTCAAAATCTGCTCAGGAAAAACAAAACAAAGCAAAACAACCCTGAAAGGAAAGCAAGCTCATCAGCTCAAAAGTGCACAGGAAATTTGGGTTTCCCAAGAATCACGTAAAGAAATGACAGTTCTTCAGAACGATAACCATAGCTAGGCTGCCAGATCTGTGGCCACAACAACAGAGTGCAAAACTTAGAAGCCCACACCAGGATAGAAAGGGCCGTGTGTTTATGGGGAGTATTGGTGACACCCACAAATGAGGCGGATGGATGTGAAGCTACAGGACACCATCCAAGTCTTGTTATCACTTCAACAACCTCAGAGAGGGGAGGAGGCACCAGACCTGGACCAGAGAGGGAACCACCACAGACACGGGAAGCCAGTCCTAGGTTGCCTTGTGTGTACAGGATTGTCTGCTTGTTTGACCATAGAAAGTGTCTATAGTAGCCAAGAGATAAAGTCATATGAATTCCTCTTCTGGTTCTCGTAAAAATATACAACCAGGCAATTGACACATATGCATGCACAGAGACAGACAGACAGACAGACAGACAGACAGACACACACACACACACAAAATGGCAGTTGATACAAAGAGGTGATGTATGCAAGAATACTGGAACATTAAATTATTCCTGTATTTATAGCATTCCTGAGTATGTACTTGAAGGGCTCTTAAGTTAACATATCAGACATACTTGCTCATCAATGCTTTTTGTTTTATTTGTTTAAGACAGTGTCTCACCACGTAGCTCTAGCTGGTTGGCCTCAAATTTGCTATGTAAATCAGGCTAGGCTACCCGTGACCCCTGCCTGCCTCGGCTTCCCAAGTGCAGGGGGTAAAGGTGTATGCCTCCATGCCCAGCACACTCATCAGGGTTTCTCTGCAGCATGGTTCAGAATTATGATTATAAATTATAGGACCAACCTAGGTATCCATCAAGAGAAGAATGGGTAAAGGAAATATACTACATCTAAACAACTAAGTTTTCTTCCACCATAAGTGAAAACAAATCGGGGGTTCTATCAATAAAGTGTCTATAATGCAAACATGAAGACCTGAACGGGCTCTCCCGCACCCATGTAAAAGCATGCCAGGATGTAACCCTGGCTCTTGGTAAGCGAGGGGACAAGAGGATCTCTGGAGCTCACTGGACAACCAGCACAGCCAAATCCATGAGTTCCAAGATCAGTGAAAGAATCTGTCAAAAAATAAGATGGACATCAACAGAAGATGTCTGACATTGACTTCTGACTCCCACAAGCGTATGCATGCACACTCTCACACAAACATACACACACACTCTACATACAAAACAAACACAAATGAAATCACGCTATTTACAGGAAAATGGATGTAACTAGAGATTATCACATTAAACAAATTAGCTCACTCAGATAAATATCACATTTCTCTCTCATTTGTACATCCTAGATTTTATGCAAAAATCATGTATACACATGACATGAAAGCAGAAGCAAACCATTTGGGAAAACAGAAGGGAGCTAACAGGAGTGAAAGGGAGGGGGATACGGCGAGGAACTCAGTAAAAGTATATTATGCACTTTTATGAAAATGTCCTTTTGAAATCCAGAACTGTATACTCTACAGCTATGTGCCAACAAAAGGTGCAATCAGGGCTGAGGAAATGGCCCCGTTGGTAAAGTGCCTGCCACACACATACACATATACCACACACACACACACACAAAAAGAAAAATGTTACTGTATATTCTGTCCTATATAGTCATTTATTTGTAAAGAGCTGCTTATTGAAGATGTATACACTTCTGAAAGCTGAACCATTACACTTTTGAACCACATAAAGGAATTTAATGTATCTACTATGTGCGGGGGGTGGGGGGAGCAGTGTGGTAGATGTATGTACACGTGGCACAGGCATGGAGGTCAGAGGGTAGCCTTCAGGAATTAATTCTCTCCTTCCACCATATGAGATCCATGCAGCCAACTCAGGTTGTCAGACTTGGTAGCAAGATGGCCTGAGCCATCTCTGACGGTCTAGAATTTAATTTTATAAGAAAATCAATTGTTAATTTTTAAAAGCCTCTTACAAGTAGTAATGGAAAATAGCAATAGAGAAAAACTTAAGAAAATAACTTGATCTTTACAATGCAAAGATAGGCTATTCTTTAAAGTCACACTAAGTGGATCTTTCTAAAAGAGCATGCTGAAAGTCTCAATTTCTTGATCCCAGTTAGACAACCGTGCTGTAGTAAGGAACACTGGACAGCTCTCACTGGTATCTTTAAAATGCATTTAAAACATAACTTGAGGACTAGAAATATGGTTCACTGGTACAGAACCTAGGTGCAGAGCATGTGTGTGGCCCTGGGATCAATGTCCAGTGTCATACCTACAGAGACAGAGAAGCCTCCTGCTGGCATCATAGCTCAGGCGGTGTCTGTAGCTATGTGTTCCTTGAAAAGAAGCGGGGTTCCGAAGCAATTTGGGGTTCAATGATTAACCTTACTGGCAGGAGCTCACCACAAACACTGAAGGCCATCAAGGGAGGATTCACAGCTGATAGATAAATGAAGGAATTTAATCAAATACTGGCAGCAGACACAAAGGGCATATGAGTGTCCAGGGTCTCCAAAGGCAAGATAATGGAGCACGCTGCTTCTAGGACTGCATGCACGCCACCCGCAGTACCTGTGCTCTGTCTACATCCTCACCACGCATGAGTACCAAGCCTGTGTCCACAAACAGTGTGGAGAGGCAGCACTTAAATATGTGCATGTGAGGTGCCCATCTCTTGCATGTGCAATTATCCACCAGAAAATAGCACCTAGAAATATATAGGCAAAAAGAAAAACCAAAAAAAAAAAAAAAAAAAAAAACAAAAAAAAAAAAAAAAACCCAAAAACCCTGAAGGATTATTGTTTCAAAACCAAATCTCTGCCTTTCTGCTTCTAAATTTTCCTATATAAATAGTAATGGTTCAATGGAATCTATTTCACATACCCGTGGTATTCCACAGAGGCTATAAAATGTGCACAGGCAAGTGCAAGAGACCCTGGACATACACATCCTAAAGGAACAATATGGTATGTAGTGTATCCTCATAAAGATGTGGGGTCACCTAGGCTGGTCCTAAGAATCCCCAAGTCTCAGCTCCTAAATATCACAGCACTAGGGATGTGAGTGTAGCTTCTAGACGTCCAAGACAAAGCCCACTTTCCCAGCAGTTTCACATATAAGTGGCCACACTGAAGTCTTGGGCACAGTGTAGGGCTCAGTAAGTAGTCATCCCAGGGCCAGCTATTCCTGGCCTCTTCAAACCCAATCTCTGAGTCAGCTTCATGCACAGAAACAGCTCCTCCATTCCAACAGCTCGGCCCAGCCCCATTTCCCGTCCTGTCCAGAGGCACTCTGTGTGTGATCACGAAGGCTGGCTCCTTCACATCATTCTTGAGATCCCTACAACTTCTACCCAGTTCCCACCTAGCCTTACAGTCCCCTCCTCTGCCAGAATTCCCATCGCAGACTATGTCCCAGAGACCCCCTTATCCTACAAGGCTTCTCTGCACCCCAGGAAACAGGCAGACTCTCGGGAGCAGGAAACAGATCAGCAGCAAGCCGAACCCAGTTATCTGACAGACTACTCATTACTCCTGTATACACTTGATGTTTCCCCAAACGTGGAGCTAATGGTTAAATATAAACCCAGCAAAAGACAACCACCTTGAGTGCTACGGATTAGAAATTATATCTACAATTATCTCAATTTGAACAATATCCAATCTGCAATGCTGAAAAGGTCCTCTGTTCTGTTGAAACAGGCCCAGCTGACCCGGAACTACTCCCAGTTTGCTAGTATATAGCTCAAATCCACAACTCTGTTAATTAACAGGTTGCCCACTAGGGAGCAAACAATGTCAAGAAGATTGGCTGTGGCACCTGTGGGAGGGCAGTGTCCATATGCGTAGAGTCACTGCCAGCTGGACTCCCTGGAGCTCAGTAGGCACCACAGCCCAGATGCTCTGGGCAAGGCCAGCCAGCAAGCCTCTGGCCTCGGGGAAACCTGAATGTGTTCTCCAAGTGTCAACTTATCACTCCACAGGACAAAATCAATTTCCAGACAGACAACTGCAAGTGGCAGTGTCAGCACTCTCCACGTCCACTTCACATCTCTCCTACACCTTGCCGGGAAACTGGTGCCACCCACAAGCAACCCCAACAGGCAAACGCAGACCTCCCACACCACAGTACCCAGCCCAGCCACAGCACCCAGGTTTCTGTCCCCAAACTGAAGTAAGATAATTTTGGAAACTAGCCCTTCTTAGGGACTTGTTGACATAGCCAGTCGCAAGGAAATCAAGTGATGGATCTGAATGCACTAACAGTATGTCTTGGTGGACTTTCTCAGAGTGTGATCCCATTTACTGTTCAGAGGACCAACTGCCTGGGAGGATACCTGATGGTTCTAACTACCCATCCTGTCAGAGAGGCCACAGGAGTTGCAGGCTCCAAGAACCCACTCACATCTTGCCTGTCTCCAGACAGCCAGGTGTCAAAATATGGCGAGACTCTCATGCCTGTGTCCTTCCACAACTCTAAGCTAGAAAGGCAGGAAATAAAGCTCGTTAGGGCCTCAGGCCCCACAGACACCCACGGGTGCCAATGCTATCCAGCAAAGACCTGACTGTCCTCCCCTATTCTGGCCCACAGCCCAGTCAGCAGTCGTCAGGGACAGCATCCTGGCTTCTCTTGTGCTGAGACACTTAAAAGCATGCTCCACAGATGCACAGCAAAACACCAGGAGCTAACAAAGAATATGGCGTGAGGCAATGACCACCAACGACTGGCTGCTGAATGGAGACTGGCCTAGTAAGGGCAGGATGCTATGATATGGATCACTGGAAAGGAACTGATTTGTAGAAAGGACAATGTGGAAAAGACAGCAATGACCGACCTTGTAACAGAAAAATAGGAAAGCCAGACTGCTGTCTCCGATTCAACCCAAGGTGTGAGAGCAGCAGCCTGGCACTCAAAGACAGGTTAGGCTTAGGTCTGCTGCTCCTGGGGGGTGAGGAAGCTCTACAGATGACCTGCTGGGCTGTCCAGCCTCAGCCATGTGAAAGGAAGACATTGAGTTTCCAGCTCTGGTATTCAGGGATCTGGGAAACAGAAGTCAGAGTATCTTTCGTGGCTACAAGGGCACTCACTGGGCACTCACAAAGCTGAGCTCAGGGGAGGGAGATGGTGATTTGGAACAAGAAACTCTTTGCCTTCAACCTTTATATAATCATTATCAGACTGAAAGTCAAAAACAGCTCTTTCCAGATTCAACAGGTTTAAAATAAGGAAACTGTTCAATAGCTTTGAACAAAAACCTTTCTCATGGTTCCAATTACACACTGCAAATGCATGTCAAATATATATATCATACCCCAGAGGGCTTCCTTTTGGCAACTTGGGAGTCCAGCAAGGTAATTTAAACACCCTTCTCTCTAGACAGCATGTCGTTTGTTTAACACAGGCTCTGCCTAAGGAAGCAACAGCCTCCAGGTGAGCGCAGTGAGTTAACCCCCAGAGCCCCCGCATGCCTCTCTGCAGGGTCTGTAGAGCCTGTAAGCCAGGGACACAAAGATTCAGCTATCATCTGCATAAGCAGAGACAACCAGCCCATAAAAATCACCACACGGTTACATCTCCTGACAGCCACTCGGCCATACAAATTTAAAACAAGTTAACGGGTTGGGCAATCGTGTACAGGTTCCTGAGGTGTGTCTGGTGTAAACCCCAGGCTCTGCTCGACCTTCCCAACTCAAACTCAATGGTAAAGAACTTGCAGCGATGGAGGTGTACAGTGGTGTGAGCAATCCTAAGAAGAGAGTATGAAAAATCAACTATTCTAATGCAGTCCAGGAGGTCAACAACAGGTAAAATGCTGACCATGGACTGACAGACATACCACAGAAAGCAGCAGTGTCTCCCAAGCAATGCCCAAATCCATGCACTATCCTGAGCCACCTCATCCCACGAGTGGAGCCACACTCAGACCCAGATGCCTGCTCACCAAGCCTGAGCCTCAGGGGCCCAGGTTCCAGATCAGGTGTGGCTGCAGGACCTGCAACCTTGTACCAACAGCCATCGCACTGTCCTTAAGAATGTAGTTCAACTTGCTCAGGAGAAATGTCCCTTGAATGTGCTGAAGATAGGAAGAATGATCCACAGAACATCTGGATTAATTTCCCACAGGCCATGTAAGAATGGCCCCAGAAGCCCCTCACTAACCTACAGCAGCAGCAGCAGCATCTGGCCTATGACCATGGAACCCTCAACTGTGTGGGAAGGAAGGGCAGATTTGTGGATCTGGCCTGCCCTTGAAGGGCCAGGGACAACTCACCCCACACCCAGTGCTGCAGGGAACACATTCTCAGATATCATCTGGCTCTGTACCCTCCAAAGGCACTTCAGGGGTCTACCTACCAAGCAGGTCATTACATTAAGACCACACTTAATCTAGAAAAAGGTTCTACACTCATCTGGGTCCCAGAAACCCTCCAACTATACAGTCAAGAGCCAAGGCCCATCTGTCCACACAACCCAGCCAGGAGTCCTGAAGGTCTCAGGAAAAACTCCAACAGGCAGGTACACAGCTACCAGTTTGGCAGTGCCCTTCATTCCAAACTTGCTTCCCCCACCCCCAAGAAATTCACTCACAGGAGAAGACATTTCCACTTGAAATGAAGACTCACAAGGGAAGGACCCTTCAGAAATTCTAAGCTTACCCCACCTACATTAGCCTCCTGGGTGGTACAGCAGATTCTGCTGGGAACAATGACAAACACATCAGTGAAATGTCCATATCCACTTCCATCCCTTTAAGCTGGAGAATGAGATGAAATCCATATAACAGGTAGTAAGAAGTATGGGGCACCTATAAATGCAACATTCCTGATGGGTGTGACTAGAAGTAGATAACAGAGGGAGACAGGGGAGTGCTACTGAGGGAACACAAGTCTTATGGTGACACTATAAAGCCACACACACACACACATACACACACATTCACTCATCTGGGAATCTCTGCTAGCTACAAGTGTTATGCCCAAGCCAACACTGTAATTCTGAAAGATCCGCCGGGTCTTCCTGAGCACTTCTTTGTAATCTTATAAACTTGTTAAGTGCTTCAGAATGAAAAATAAAAAGAAGAGGAAAAGAAGGTGTTATGGTCAGGAGATGAAGCAAATGCGCAGAGATTGCTGAAGGCTTGGTGGCACTACTGAGATGAAAGGATCGATCGCAAGGGTGCTAACTTTATCAGTGGATACTGATGACCTCACAACGCACAGCCAGTGGGGCCTGAATGGAGGAAGTAAACCACGAGGGAAATGCTCTAAAAGATTATGTATCTTGCTTCGACTCTTTCCCGAGTTTGCCTCCTGGCCCCTGGTATAGCATAACAGCTTGCTTTGCCGTGATGGTTTGTGCCACACCACGGGACCAACTGATCACGGTCTGATACCTTGGTATCATAAACCAAAGCAAACCCCTCCCTCCTAACTCCCCTCGGGTAAATTGTCAAAGCAATGAAGAACGGCTAGCACAGAGGTTACAGCAAGCTGAGACCAAACAAAAGCCTGGGGTGTACAAGATGGTATAGTTCACCTAAGAAGCGCCAAAGAGCAGCCCGAGTACCACCTGTATATATAAATAATGCCTTGACCCCAGCACAGGCTGTATTTGTGCAGGGATGACAACGATGTCCCATCCAGTGCCCACAAAAATACCTCTGTACAAGTGGTGTGAGGAAACAATGTTCTGTACTTAGAATAGCTGCGTCCCTCTAAAGCTCATGTCTTGAACCATGATCACTGAAGTGTTGGTACAGTGTGAACTAGGGTCAGGTCATGAAGTCAACACCTAAAAATGGAATGGTGTATGATAAGGTAGCCTAATAAAGGTCTTAAGCCCATCCTCACAGAAGGACACACCAAGTGTGAGTAAGGGGACATTGTCTGACTCATAATGTGCTAGCTGCTTCATCTAGGACTCCCAGCTCCAAAATGGGTACAAGCAGTAAATTTCTTATGTCTACAAATTGTCCAGTATGAGCTGTTTTGTTATAAGAGCCCCAAAGAACGGACGCTACATCCTGAAAAGCACAGGACTCCGAAAAGCTATACTGATTGAGCATGGCCTAGCACCTGCCTGGATGGAAAGGCCAGAGGCCGTCCCTCTCCAAATGTTACCGGAAGACACAGAGAAGGCATCGGTGAGCAATTAGGGATCCAGGACAGCAAGAAAACACCCACTAGGCTACATTCAAAGATGTCTGAAAGAATACAGCCACAGGAGCTTTGTGCCAGCGCACAAGGCAAAACCCCCATGTGAAGCCAGGCTTAATAGCTCACACTTGTAATTCCTGCACTCAGGAAGATGAGGCAAATCAATTTCTATGAGTTCTGGCTTAGCTGAACCAGTGAATGAACCCTGTCTTTAAAGAACACAAAAACAAAAGCAAACAAATCAAACAACTTCTGTGAGAGCCCACGCAGTTCGGGTGACAGACAGGACCAGCAAGCAGCAAGAGCTCCCTTGTGCCCCCAGGTATTCCAGAGCCTTGGCAGAAGATACCAAGATTGACCATGCAAGTTTTCAAGACAAGGGGGAAGTCAAGTGTTCTGTCCCTTGGAGGACACCAGCACTTTCCCCAGGAGTGTGTGCTTCTCTCCAGAAGGAGCACTCACCCTACCTGGCGGTGTTACTTACAAGCCAGCTAACCAAAGGCAGCAGTGCCTATCTCTCAGTCCAAGGTTATAGCCACCTCCCACCCATATTCCACACCCTGGAAGTAGCAGCTGCCACCGAAGTGGCACAACAGGTCTATGCTATCCGCCCTTTCACCAGAATGGAGCATCATCTTCAAATGCAAGTCGCTGCTCCATATCACAAGGGTTTTTGGTAGAGGAGAAAAATGAGCTGCAGCTGCAACTAATGAAATACGGTGTCCAAGTGCTGTCACATGCTCTGATAGCAACTGACCAACAAGAGATGACAGATGAGGCTAGAGGGGAAAGCCAGACATCCATGGGAACACCCAATTCCTTTCCCACCAAACCCCACTTTACCACTATTGGCCAACTGAGGCCTGAACTTAGGGCCTAGACAAGACGACTGGAGTTCCTCTGCAAAAATAAGCTCATGAGGGGCTTCCCTTCCATGCTGGACTAAGAGGCAAATAGGTGAGTCGTCCAAGACATCCTGTCCCTTGGATTCCATCTTACTTATCTTCACAGAAATGTGCATACAAGCCCACATTTTTATTAGTGTACCTGCCCCGTGTCAGAGCATGCACACAGCCCCCACAGACCCCATCCTACCAGTCCATGACATACACAGTACCACAGACCCCATTTCATATGCCCATGATAGGACATACACACAGCACCACAGGCTCCATATCACATGCCCAGAGCAGGGAATCCACACGAATGCACCTCCCCTTCTCTATGTTCTCCATGACTAAACATGCCAACACCCACATGTGCCCCATCCTGTATTAGCCAAGCAGAATCAAGGTGGGGTATCCAAGCAAGGCCAGCACAGCCTCCCAGGGAAACAGAACACAGACTCCTCAACATAGGGCAAAGGCATGCGCTCCTCACAACCACCTAAGCACACAAGTACCTCAACAAACATGGTCCCTGGGGTGTGGTTAGGGCTCCTGACAGGAGTTTAGTGGTGCCCGGCAAAGGCTCACAAAAAGACCACCAGGCTGACAAAAAAGACTCAATACCTTCTCCACCATCAGTCAGCCAGTATATCTGCTGCCTTTCAAAGCCACTCAAGTGCTGACTTCCAGCCGAGTCAAGGTCCTCCAGGTTAATACTCAGTATTACACTAGTCATTTTTCAAGTGATCCTATTGGTTCTTTGCCAGTTAAACACTCCTAGAATCCCCTAGTGACCATTTCCAGCAAGACCTGGCGTTGGCTCCCTTTTTCTCGGCCATTGGTTTCTTTTGTTATCTATCACCCTAGCCGGTGTCACAGAGGCAAGGGCCTGTCAGTTCCTGCCTACTGCCACCAGCACCACAGGTCACCACAGAAGAAGGGCATGGCCTGGCAAAAACCACGAAGCAGGAGGTGCCTCCAGGACCAAGGGTGTGCGCCTCTGCTGAGGCTGTGCTGCTGGCACAGAAACACCCACAGCTAATGACAGAGTGGCATGCACAGCAGCATGAAAGAAGCAAAAGCAGCGTCCTGGAGGATTAAAGGCTAAACCAGGAAGTCGAGACCAGTTCTACCTGACTTACAGCCAGGGTCCCAGCCCTAAGGCCCAGGCCACCGGTGGCCCAAGAGGGTGACCCTGGCTCTAGCCTCTGGGAACATCACAGGTATTTCATAGACAGCAGTATCCCATGAGACTGCCGTGTCAGAGATGGGCCCTAACTCAAGGCAATATTGCAAGAGATACACAAGACTCCAGGAGAAGCAAGTGGCCCAAGGTCACAGAGGGCACATCTAACATGGTTTAATCTCAAGCCTGGCACCCAACTAAGCAACTGGAGAGGCTCTGATGTCATCATTCCACATGTCTATAGCTTTCCTGGTCATGAGCTGGTGGGTACAGCCCCACTGAGTAAGTCTCAGACTTTCCACCATTATACTGCCTGGCAGCCAGCCTTGGCTACCAATTCCAAAGGATGCTCTGTTGGTATCTGCAATTATGAATTCTAACCCCCATTACTTGTGTTCACTACAGTGACTGGATTAAAAAATAATAATAATCTGCAGGAACAGCTCACAGGCAGGACACTCATTTTTCACAGCACTCATTTTCTTTGGAAAACTAAGTCATTATAGGAGGATGGTTATGAATGCAAAGGCTCATGTGTTGAAGGCTAGGTTCTCAGCTGGTGGAGCCAATCATTGAGAGGTGACCAGATCATAGGGGTGCTGACTTAATAGACTAATCTATTGATGGATGTTTACTTTGATGACATTATTGGGAAGAGAAACTTTGGGAGGTAGAAGCTTTTAGAAAAAGTAAGTCAGTGAGGGGGTTGATATTCAGGGGTCAAATGGCCCCCCTTTCCTCCTCCCTCCTGGCCACCATGAAGCAAGCTATACCTTCCTTCTCCATATACTTGCACCACCATGACATTCTGCCATCTTGAGCCAAGGGAATGGGTCCAGCCAACCTTGGACTGAAAGATCTGAAATCTGAGCCACGGTAAATCTTTTCTTAGATTATGTCAGGTATGTTGTCACAGTAACAAAAAGTTCCATGAGGAGCATGGAAGACACAGTCCTGAAGACACTGTCATTTTACGGGGCCACAGGTGAGAGCATTACACCTAGACTCAAGACCAAAGACCAAGCCTGGATTCCCATGGAGAAGCCAAGTTCCACTCTTATCTACTGGCCCCATGTAACTCAAGCCCCTCCCTTTATCCCCATAAGCCCAATATGGCTGGGTAAAGCAGGCAACTGGGCATCAGGAACTATTATCCGTCTGTTCCCAACCGGCCCTTCACACAACAGAGGTCAGCAAGCATAAAAATGAGAACAGAGAACAAAACACATGGACTCCGTCAAAGGCACATGGAGAATGGCTCTCAAGTGCAGTGGCACTCAAGGCCCAGTAACTGTGTGCAGCAGTTTCAGTGCCCTGCTGCCACAGCTAACCTGAACTGCTAGAACCTGTGCTCTTCAACGGCAGAATCAGCGTCACAACTCCCCAGGGAACTCAGGGGTCACACATCGCCACAACTACCACAAGACAGGACTGGACAGTGTGAACATAAGTTCCATAAATGAAAGGTTTTGACTCAGGAGCAAGGTTTCTCTCCAAGTTATTTTTCATCAATGGGCCAGCAAGTTGGCTCAGTAGGTAAAGATGTTTACCCCCAAACCTGACAATTTGCCCAGGGATCTACATGATACAAGCCAAGAAAACACCCCCAAAAGTTGTCCTCTGACCTCCATATGTGTGCTATGACATGCATTAAAGACAAAATAAAAATAAATGTGATTTAAATTTTTCATCAAATAGCATAAACACCATCACAGTGTTTAAAATAACAGCAAGATGTGGGTAGAAAGGCACACTGAGTGTACTTCGGAGCCAAGATACTATCACCCATGCTCAGAAGTATCCAGGTCAGGCAGGTCTGCCCTAAGCTGATTTCCACTTTTGAAAACAAACACAACAAACCATGTAACACAAGTAGAGAGGTTATACACATGGCTCCTACAGACACATGAGCAACAAAAACTGGGGCATGCACCACCTTGACATGCTAACACAGACACATGAGCAACAAACACTGGTGCATCCACCGCCTTGACATGCAAACACAGACACATGAGCAGCAAACACTGGGGCATGCACCGCCTTGACATGCTAACATTTTCCTTTACTGGACCACACATCAATAACAGTTCACACAAAATACAAAATCTGACTAAATAATTGCCAAATAAAAGCAAAAGGATTAAAGACACTTCTAAAGGTTTGGGGGGTTGTTTAGTTGTTCTTGAGACAGGTCTCACTAGGTAGCCCTGGCTGACTTTGAACTCACAGAAATTCACTCTCAATTGCTCAGAGTAAAAGTGAGAACCATCATGCCCAGTTAAAAGTCACCACCCCCACTTTTTTGAGATGGGGTTTCTCTGTGTAGCCTTGGCTGTCCTAGAACTCACTCTGAAAACCAGACTGGCCTCAAACTGAAGAGATCCACCTGCCTCTACCTTCTGAGCACTGGGATTAAAGGTGTGTGCCACCATTGCCCAACTAAAAATCCATTCTTAATGCATGTGTGCATGCATTTAGACACATCATATACATACTGTACATGTACGCACACGCACACACACAACCACCCAAGCAAAGGACACTACAGAGAATGGTAAATATATATTGATTTTTTTTGGGGGGGGGTATTGTTTTGTTTTGTTTTTTGTTTTTTGGTTTTTTGGTTTTTTCAAAACAGGGTTTCTTTGTATAGCCCTGGCTGTCTTGGAACTCACTTTGTAGACCAGGCTGGCCTCAAACTCAGAAATCCACCTGTCTCTGCCTCCCAAGTGCTGGGATTAAAGGCGTGCGACACCACCACCCAGCTTATATATTGATGTTAACAGAGATACTGCCAAGGGAAGTATTTTCTTATTAGAAGAGCCAACAGGATGATATAAAATAGCTGCAAAGCACACATATAGTAAGGGTTTACTATCCATACTATATACACTCCCCAGGCATGACAATATACACCTGGAACTCTAGCACTAAGCAGAATGGGGCAGGTAGATCACAAGTTCAAGGTCATCCAAGAAACATACTCTCTCTCAAAAAAAAAAACAAATGTCTCTCAACATCACCTCCACCAGGTATGGGCTGATGGTTTTGTTTTATTTTGTTTAGGTTTTTTGTGGTTTGTTTCTTTGGAGACAGTATCTTACTGGGTAAACCAGGCTGCTCTCCTGAGTGCTGAGATGATAACATATATGCTATTAGACCCAGCTGAAAAGAAATGTATCTATTTAAAACACATTTGTGGGCTGGCGAGTTGGCTCAGCGGGTAAGAGCACTGACTGCTCTTCCGAAGGTCCTGAGTTCAAATCCCAGTGACCAAATGGTGGCTCACAACTACCCATGAGATCTGACGTCCCTCTTCTGGTGCGTCTGAAGTCAAATACAGTGTATTTGTGTATAATAATAAATAAATCTTTGGGCCAGAGTAAGCAGGGACTGAGCAAGCAGAGTTGACCAGAGCAAGCAGAGGTCCTTTAAAAAAAAAAAATTTCATTTCCCAACAACCACATGAAGGCTCACAACCATCTGTACAGCTACAGTGTGTACTCACATAAATAAATAAATAAATAAATAAATCTTAAAAAAGAAAAAAAAGAAAGACATTTGCCCAGACAGATTCACAGCCACAAGTACGTGACACAATAGATGCTCAAGATCATTGTCACTGAGGCAAAATGCAAGCCAAAATCACATCAACATACTCCTTCAGATCCACCGGACTAGGTATAAAGGTTGGCTTCCTTTTTCCAGAAGGAACCAACTGTGGTACACCACTACTAGAGGCGTAAGATAGTACTGTGCTATGAAAAGTAGCTTGATGGACAGGGCACTGTCACTGGACCAATACTGCTGTAGAAAGGTCCACGGCAAAACTACTTATGACAGCCAAAAGGAGGAAACAGCCCAGGCATCACTGTACTCGATCTTTAAAAAGGAATGAAGTTTTGAAACATGGGTGAGCTTTGGATTCATTATATTCAGTGACAGAAGCCAGATCCAAAAGTTCTAACTCAGAGACAGAAAGCAAACTGGCAGTCGTCAGTGTTGGAGAAAATATGGTGACTGATTGGGACGGAGCCAGAGAGATGCAACGTCTGTGCAACACTATACACCCCACAAGTCACTGATTCAGTGGGTCTGGAAGGCAGTCTGATTAGTAAAGAAAAGCCTTGCAAGAGTGAGGGGACCTGAGTTCAATCCCCAGAGCCCCATGGTTTTTTTTGTTTTTTGTTTTTTGTTTTTTGTTTTTTTTTTAAAAAAAAAGGGCCAGGCCTAGTGATATGTGCTGTAGTCCCAGTGCTGAGGAGATGACAACAACCAAAACACTAAGGGTCTACTGGACAGTCACACTAGCCTGCTAGAGAAGCTCCTGGCCAATTAGAAACACTGTCTCAAAAAGGACGGCAGAAGGCCAGAGAGCTGAGCTGGCTCAGGGGTTAAGAGCATCTATGACTCTTGAACAAGACTCAAGTTCCCAGCACCCATGCTAGGTGGGGATCCAACACCCTCTTCTGGGCTGCCACGGGCACCTGTATACATATACACGATTTAAAAATAAAATCTTTAAGAAAAAGGTGAAAAGTGTCCAAGGAATGACACCCGAGATTGTCCTCTGGACTCCTCACACTAGTGTTTATACACATGTCCGTGCACGTGTGCATTCACACATATGTGCATACACAAAAGAACAACTTTTGTACAACACTATATGAAACATTCAAATAAAAGATGAAATTGCCAGGCTTGGTGGCACGCACCTTCAATCCCAGCACCCAGAAGCAAGAGGCAGGTGGATCTCTGTGAGTGTGAGGCAGGTGGATCCCCACAAGTGTGAGGCCAGCCTGGTCTACGAAGCTAAGAAAAGCAGCAGCGAAGAACACTGCATAGGAAAGGAGGAGAGAAAGCAGAGCAAAGTGAATGCTTTGAAAACAGTAAGAGGCTAAAAGGCGCTCACTGAAACAAACTGAATGTGGTGGGTTCAGGACACAGCCAAGCAGAAAGAGGAACCTTGAAGATAAAGCTTGGTAAACAATATGACCCAGCAGACAGCAGACACTCCACTCTGGAGAGACCAGTCAGGAAAGAAGGGTTGAGGATATTACTACCATATTTCTTACAGTGATAGTATGTGTAGATGAGGAGAAAAAAGGGAATCATTTTCACGTCAGTTTTTAGCTTTACCTGTCCCTGTTCAGTTTAACTGCCTTCTGTGTATAGCTGCTTGAGCAGAGCAAATGTGCCCAGGAGGAGATCTAATTCCTGAGCTACACCTAGAAGACTAACAAGTCCCAAGCAGGGCCAGAAAACAAGGCCCCAGAGCTGCACAGCTGGCCTGGGAGAACAGACAGGTGAGGAAAACTGTGGGAATCCTTAAGACTTGGCCCAAGTTCACAAACTCAAACTGAATTTCCCAATCAAGACAAAGCGAGCCGCAGCACACAGAGTTTCGGGTTTCCCTTTAGACACAGAGCATTGGCGCCAACCAACACTAGGAGGGACAGGAAGAACCAGGGACTGTTTACACAAACACAAGCAAAAAGCCTTCCACCCTCAATCATTCACCCTGAAGGCTCTTGAAGAGCCACAGGAACCTGGTTCCATACGGCTCAGAGGTAGAAGAGCCAGGAGAACATGCGCCCTACACAAGCTGCCCACAGGCCACATTCTGGTGCTGCCAGGCCTCCCACCACAGGGCACCACTCAGAGACACCACTCACCCTCTTGGGCCTTTGTAGAAAAAGTGTCTTACATACTCAACAAAATAAAGTATCTCCAGTCTGTAAAAGCCTAGAGTGGCATCACCTTAATCAAGAAATTAAAACCTAAGTGATGGTGTCACACCTCTGAGCCGTCAGGTTTCCTAAGCTCTACATCCACCCTCTCAGGAGAACACACGAACAATAAAACTCTCACACACTTTGAGGGAGAGTGATAAATGCAGCCCTAGCCCCCACGTAAAACTGTCAAACTACTTTAAAAATTGAGAGGATTTTGTTGTTTTGGGGTTTTTTGGGAGTAGGGGGGTGGTCTTCGGTATTTTATTTTGTTTTGTTTTTGGTAATTCAATTGCAGGTTCTTGAGCATGAACTCTGTAGACAAGAACTTTGTGTTCCAATGTCAAAAGGTTGGACACACCTGAGTCCTAAAGTCTGTACGACAGCACTAAGGGCTCCATTAACATGTCCACCTTCTGCCTTGTGGACCCCTAAGGCTGTGGGATAGGGACCCAGGCTTCACTGGAGTAATGAATGATCACGGCCCACCTCTGGCCAATCCTGGAGAGGTTCTAGGCAGTAAGAGCACAGGAGGAGGAGGGTGGATCATCCCCCATCTTGGCCAGATGCCCCGCTGGGCCTCCAGAAGCTTGGAACAGCTCTGTCTACTGAACAGCAACACCTGCCCCCTGGGCTACAGCTCCAGGTCTGTCCTGTGGCTTTGAGCAAAGCAAGAGCAGTGCCTAGGGCCAAACCCAAGTCTAGGAAACTGTCCAGACCACTAGTAACAGAGCTTTTCACAGCCTAGTCGGGACGCACCTTCACACAAATGGAACAGGAGGGCGGCTTGGGAAGCAGAAGGAGGCATGCTGGGAAGGTCAGAGCTAGCTCAAACCAAGTTATTAAGGGCTTGGCAAAATCCTTTGTCTCTCTGGATAGTCTTTTACTATTATAATCCTAACTGAAAGGAATTCCAATTAAAAGCCCCTAAAAGATACCCTCTTCAATGGGACAGAAGCCATGGAGGCAAGGCCAAACAAGGCCAGACTCCTAAGACCTGGGACAGGCCCTGGGCCTTCGGCTATTCCTCTTAAAAAGCTCAGGAGTGCACAACTCCCACAAACCCCAGAAGCACGTGCACTTCCCAGGAACCTGGAACTGGGCAGGATGGAGCTGCTGTTGTCCTCTGTCACCCAAGGACCCTGTACCCCTATCCCAATCATGTCACCAGCACAGAGCTCAAGTTCAGGGGAGACCAGAGTAGAGAGCCTCAGCGTGAGCTGCCTGCTGCCCCGGGGGCATCACAGGGCACCGGGAAGCTGAAACCAGACTTGTGACATCACCACAACAATTCCCATCTCCTTTTTACTTTCCAGATGTTCCTCACAAAAGGAGCACAGAAAATTACAAGGAAAAACCATCTTATACCTATTTGTAAGGAGGTCGGAAAATAAGTGACTTCCCTTCCTTCTTCAAAAATGTTTTGTGAGAGAGGCTGCTGTATGAAATGACTCAACAGACCTGGCAAAGCCTGTGGTGACCCTCTCCCACATTGCACAGCCCTGCATTGCATCGCAGGGGACAGCCCAAGCACAGGCAAAAAGATGTTGAAGGGACAGGGAGTGAGCTCAGAGCCAAGCCGTGCTGTGGAGGAGTACCTAGGCTAGCCCAGCCACAGTGCTCTGCCTTCCATACCCTGCAGGAAAGCGTGCCACAGATGGCTCCAGCAGGGACCCAGGAAGAGAGTCGGATGCAGCTGACCAGAGTCACAGCACTATCTATACCCAACAGCACCTGTCTGCATTCAGTTGGGACGCTGCTGTCCAGAGGTGGCAGCTGCCCCAGACACCCACTCTATACCCCATCTTACCTCCCATGTCACATGATGAAATTGTGACCTACCAGACTAGGTACCTGGGTCAAGTTACTTAACCGCTCTGTGCTCATTAACTCCTATAAAGCAGGTGCACAGCAGCTCCTGTGACTACAGGGAATGATGCAAGGAGCACTCAGCACCAAGGACCCACATGGAAGATGCTCAGGAAACGCCAACTGCCATGCCCAGTCCTGCCCCCTAAGATTTTACTTCTCAAAAACTTCATCAAGACATCTAGGTCATGCAGAGGACTGAGACCAAACACAAGGGTCACAAGGGTTCAGACCTCACTAGTGGCAAAAGTAAGGCCTCCTTTTTTTTTTTCTTTTTAATATCTGTAGGTGTTTTGCCTGCATATGCATGCCTGGTGCCTTCAGAGGTCAGAAGAGGGCATCAGATCCCCTGGGACAGTAGCTATAGTTTCAAGCCACCGTGTGGGTGTTAGAAATTGAATCTAGGTCCTCTGATACAGCACCCAGTGTTTTTAATGCTAAGCTCTCTCTCCAGTCCCATCCTTCGCTTCCTAAAGCATAAGCAAAGACGTCAAAGAGGGCAGGAAACATAGCAACAGAAAGAACCACTAGGAGGCTACAAGCACATGAACCTTCAGTGGGGGACCAAAGAGGAAGCACTGCCACTCCCTGACCTACACAACAGAACCCATTAAAAGCCCAGGTCTTGGCTGTCATCAACTCTGAGCATTCTGTCAACCAGCAGCAATAAAGAAGCCCCACTCTGCAGCAGACAGAGTTGAACCCCTACATAGAGTCCCCAAGCCCTCCTATCCTGCGAGAAACTCACTGCAATATTCAGAGCAGTTAGAACAAGGTATCAAAGCAGGGCTACTCAAACCCCCAGAAACCAGAGATCCTGACTGACCTGACTGTGGAATACGCTTTCTAGAAATGCTAGAAGATATAGTTAAGGAAACTGAGACTATAGGAAAAAGAAGAGGAGGATATATATATATATATATATATATATATATATATATATCCGATGCCAGGCCATGTAGGGAAATGGTGACAAGGCTGGGCCTCAAAACAGGGGATGCTCACTAAATGTCACTCTTCAGATCAGAACTCCTGCTCCATGAAGACTCTCCTTGGAAGAAAGCACTGTAAAGTAACATTAAGCCAATAAGTCTGTTGGAGTGTTTAGGGGTTAGTATAGCACTGTCCTCACTGACAATGAAATACAGAAAAGAAGAGGGAAGGAAATGTAGAAGCTATGACGCAGCAAAGATAGGACTGGCCCAAGTGAGAGGGCAGCACACAGGGAAGAGGGACAGCCCTCAAGAGGATATGGGAGGTTACGCAGAGGCAGAAGAGTTAAGGGGGTCCATTAAAAACACCTGAAATCCAGATTGCAAATTAGAATCAAGGAGTAAAAAACTCTCATCAAAAGGTAAGTGAGAGCGGAGGGAAAGGGTGAGACTTTCGCCAAGTTCCTGCCAGCCTTCCTAGAAGCTGGCCTGCCCCAACTGCTCCAGAAGAGAGGTGCAGCAGAAACGGCACTGAGATCATTCTCATCCTTGCCTCTCCATTTTGCTCTCTTCAAGTCCTGAGATGTCCAAGGGCTATTCCTCTTCTGTGGAGTCCTGGAAAGTGGCAGGGTAGCTAGAGGACTTCACCATACTGGGAAGCCTCAGTAAACACCCACAGAGTAGAAGCACTGCCCCGGGGAACCGGAACAGGTACAGACCACCTCCACCGCAGCCGATGCAACAGACTGTAACAACCGGGTGACTGTCTCAGACCAGAGCTTAGGGTAACTCGCTCTCAGCTAGAGACCTGAGACGCCCTAGGGAACGGACGGCCTGCGCTCTTGTAAGACTGAGCATTTGGTTTAGACTTTTCCTAGAAATGAGGCAAAGTAACTAAATTAAGCTTTAAAGAAGTAAACATAAAGGTGAAGCCAAGTAAAATCTAAAGTCTTAAATGGGTGCTGGCCCTTGCCAGCAGCTGCGGGTACGACCAAGAGTCGTACAGCTATCACAGTGTCCTTTCCCTGTCCCCAAACTGACATCACATTCCAGCCCCCACTGCAGCCTGCACAAGCCTCAAAGCAAATAAGTAAACGGTGGGGGGTGGGGGTGGAGGGATGGTAAAATGGCTCCAAAATTAAAAATCTAAGTTATTACTTAAAGAGGGGGTGTGAAGGTGAACACACTGCCGACGCCCAAATGACAGACAGCACATGTCAGCTCCACAACCAGTACAGGCCCTGGGCATGTTCAGGCAGGTCCCTGTGACAAGGCAGCAAGGTTAGCATCCTCTTTGCCACCCTAGTTCTCCCGGTGACCTCGACAAAACTCCTGGAGAAGGGTAGAAATCGCAAAGGTGGCCAGAGGCTTCTCTGGGCATCACAGCAAAAACACTATTACTGTTTTCATCGGTGACATGTGTTTCAAGACAAATTGTATTTCTCTGCTTCTAGGTTTGTATGCTAGAGTCCTGAAGGGAAGCTCCTCACCTGAGTCGTTAATGAGCATCAAATGCTTGTGAGAGAAGTACATCAGCACCACACTCTGCATCCAGGGATCCTGACTCCTCTGCAACTGGGCAGCCCTCCCAGGACCCCACACACCGTGAACCTAGGGTCCTGTGGGGCACCTGGAGTGGCACAGGACTCTCTGGATCCCTGCTCAGTGAGGCTACGTGGAGCTCAGTGGGTGCAAACACTTGAATTGTAGCTGCAGGCGGAGGAATATCAGGTGCATCTCTACGCCCCGAGGGCTCAACTCCTACACTTAAATCCCTCCCACTGGAACAGCCGGCTCCAGTTTCACCGAGCCAGCGAGCCAGCGTGAGAACAGATCCTGCTCCTCAGACCTCAGCACCTTACACAGAAGAAGGACTCCACATCCCAGCACTGCCCACCTTTGGTAAGTGCTTACAATTTCTTCAAGTTTTCTTTCAAAACTACTCTTTAGTGTATCTTGAGGAATCTGTCTGGGTAAATTGTTTGCTGTTGGCTGTCCTTTCCTGCTCTCCCTATTCCCTAAGGATTACTCAGAACCCGGCAGGTGCATCTCGGGGATGCAGACCACAATTACAGAACTCCTAATGGGGTTGATACGCTATTCCAAGACTATGAGCAAACTTATTTAGAAATCAAGCCTTCCTTTCTGCTATAAAATTTATTTTAAAAACAAAAGATGAATTTATAGTATTGCTTAATTGTTCCCTACTTTTCAAAGAAATTACAATAAATTTTGACATAAAAGAGGCAAAACTCACATATATACAGAGAGACAACTATACAACTGGTTTCATTTCTAGTTTAACATCTAAAGCTTTTCAAATTTAAAATAACTGCTACTTTGACAAAACCTGTCAAAAACAAGAAACCAACTAAGTTTAAGTTTTTGTTTGGTTGTTAAGATTATGGGGGGGGGGAGATAAATCTGTATGAAAATAACTACTGACCGAATAATCGGCCAAATCTGACCAAGTCAGACTTGGTTTAAGCAGAAACGCCTGCATTTGCTATCCGATTGTTTGCTGAGCATTAGCGAAGGCTCTCTGATGTTTTAAACTGCTGTGTTACAGAAACACAGGCAAGGTGAGCTCCGGTGCCATGCTGGTAGGGAAGCCGTGAGACCGCACAACACAACCCATTTGTTTTCTGGATCCTTCCTTCCAAACACACTCTAGAAAATGGCTTTCTTCTAAGGCTACAGCTGCCCTAAGTTCACCTTCATCTTAAAGAACAGAAAGTTTGGGAGGGAGCGGCGGCAGCCAGCTACTGCAAAAGCCCACATGAAGTAAAACTCACAAATCTCGTTCTTGCGACACCCCAGTGGGTAGACGACAGTGGCGTGCCCTTGAGTGGTGCAATAATGCCACATCACAGTGCTGTAATTATAGCATGCCCTTCACGACGTTCCACCTGCGAGGCTCTGCGCCAGACAGCTGGACACCACCAGGAGGAATAGTACAGCACTGTCTTGATTTGCAGGTCAATTCACAGGACAAACATAGCTGCCTAGCCTGTCACATCGCTGTCCTATAAAGCAAAGCTGTAATTACCTCTATTGTGTCCTATCAGAGTTCTCTTAAATTATTCTTTCTCTTGTCTGATTGCCAAGTGCAAGCCCCTTAGAAACTTCTAAAAACATGCCAGCCACTCACTGTTATCTTGATACCATCAGCTACACTGCATGTCCACACTCAGGGACTGCTGAAGTTTAGTGCTTTAAAGACAAACAGGACCCCGTGGCCAACCGAAACTACACAGTGCTCACTCTGTGTGTGGGCAGGTATCCCGGATGGCACACTGTGGGCAGGTGGAAGTTGCTCTCAGCCCAGGGCCCTTTCCAAATGCAAAGTCAAATAGTTTAATATAAGAGATATTGAAGTCTCAAGTCATACAGCTGATGTATGTCAGCAAAAAAATTGGGACACATCTTACAGATCTTGAGCTGGATACTGTACATGTTTCTAGGTCACTGTATTATTGTACATACTGTATGCTGCATTGCAAGATTCAGTGAAGGAAGTCTGGGGCCAAGGTGAGGTCTGGGGAGGCACATTTGAGAACAGGGCTTCCCCAAGGAAGACAGAGAACAGCTCTCTGCCAAAAGCCCTTGACCCAGGCTTGGTGTCTGTGGGAATGAGCCCCCTGGCCTTTGTATGGGAAGCAGAGGGGAGGAGGGTATGGTGCCAAGTAAAATTCCTCTGGGACTGTTTCAGCATCAAACATGCTAACACTACAGTTCTCAGACAGCCATAGCTACACATATAGCCTTCCAGAGATGTATTCCCAAAGTAGTAACAGGCCCAACCCCAAAAAAAAAAAAAAAAAAGGAAAGACACATACCCTTCTTACGCCTTTAGGAAAAGCTTCACCTTTGAATATAAACCCAAACTTACTGTAAACAGTCAAAGTTCTTGGCTTTCCTGTTTTGGCAACAATGTGTGCTTTTGGGAATATTTAACACCAGCGGCTGCCAGACAGTACAAAGTCCAGCAGGTATAAACTGACCAAACAGGACTTATTGTAAGCCTCCATGCCCACAGACATATGTGCCTGGCTGCAGTCATGGCTGTGGGTTAATTTCTTGATAGTCATAAACCTCACTTGCTTAGGATAGAGAACTCACAGGCTGACATCATCATTCAAAAGCTTACAAAAGCATAAATTTTATCCCACTTACTTCTCTAACACGGTAGTTTTATAGATGAGTTACGCCCGCCTTGCACCTGCCTCCAAGCAGTGAGCTCTCCGCCTTAATTAGCAATTGTGAAATCCTGAGGGTCAGTTTATCCGAAGTTACTGAAATGATTACAGCCGAGCCTGCTTCTATATCCATTCCCTTTCAGTTTTAATAAACCTCAGGAAATGGTCTCACTCTAGAACCCTTGCACAAGAGCCACTGCTGCTTATCCCAGCCAGCCCGCTCACTGTCCTGGGGATTAGCAGCCAAAAAAAAAATTAAAAGACAAAGGCTGAAACCAAAACTTCAGGTACCATTACACACACACACACACTCAGTAATAATTATTTCCTCAGTTATTCCTTTCTTGAAAGACAAAAAAAACCTTACCATGACAATGTACTTATTTAACCACTGTACATGTTCAATATTTAACCACAGTGGCACGCTTACTTCTGCCCGAAACCATCAGTAACGTTTACTACAGTTGCTTCTCTGAGGGCCCGTCATTATTTCCTTACATCCTGAGGGGCTCTTCTAGCCTGCCCAGGACACACAGTGTACTGTCCCACATCTGTCCCCAGGAACTGGGAAGCAGCTCACACTTGACAAATGTTTGCAACTGTCATCATTCTGATCATGATGCTCCCAGCTAGTGATGAAATCATCTCTCTCAGATCTGTGCCATGACATATCCTATACAGCCATGGGAACCTGACTTGCAGAGGTTCTCACGCCTTCAGAATCAAGAGTGTAATGAGCGTGCCAGCACAGGTCCCACTGACTTATCGAGCTGCCCTCATCAGCTAGTCAGACAAGGGAGGCTTCTCAGGTTCCCTGACACGGGCAGGGAAAATGCACTCCAGGTATAAGCTGGGCCCACAGAGAATTTCTTTACATTTTTCCTTTTAACATGAGGGAGAAGAAAAGTCACAAGGCTATTACTAAGTGTTAATATGATCAGCTTCAACATAGGACTTCTGCCTTCACTTTAGCTTCTACAGCAAAAGTGAAATCCAGGCAGGACCCGCTTTGACAGCTCAGTCTCCCATACTCCTCCCGCAAAGGAGCCTAGGATCCTAGCTTCCTCCCCGGCATGGGGCACCTGACATTCTTATCTTCACTCTCATTGCTATTCGGACTCTCACAGTGGACTACTTTCAGGACTGCCTGAGCCACTATTCTCCCAGACAACTACTTAAGAGCCCTAAACACTCATGATAAGGTAACTTTAGCTCTTTGTGGGCTGCTTCTTGCTTTGAGAAAAAATTCTTGCCAAGCAGCACAGGCAGGCCTTGAACTTGAGAACTTGAGACCCTCTGCCTTAGTCTACCCTAAGTGATGGAATTGCTGCTACCACAGAGGCAGATATAGTTTTCTTTTGTGTTTTATATATATAATAGTGTGTGTGTGTGTGTGTGTGTGTGTGTGCGCGCGCGCGCGCGTGCGTGAGAGTGTGTGTGTGTGTGTGTGTGTGTGTGTGTGTGTGAATTAGAAGAGAAACCAAATGAAACCTGATAGAATCCTCAGAAACGTGAAGCACATAAGTGGAAATAGTCTGTCCTTGCAGCTGCTCCACCCCACTGCCCACTGTACACACACGGGAACACTGGGAACAGGGGAGACAGACAAGAGTGAGGACTTAATCGTAAGAATGTAGTTATGTTTCTAAAGATATGGTTTACAGAAGAGCGTGTGTGTGTGTGTGTGTGTGTGTGTGTGTGTGTGTGTATGTGTCTAAGTTTAGAGGGTATGGCTTTACATGTTTTTTTAACGAACTCAGTTTTGTAGCTGAAAACACATTTCTTAAATAATTTCCACTGAATGTTATTTTTAAGTGTTTAACACACTAAGTGGGAGACCTTCCCCTTTTCACATATCCTATACAAATCAACCTTCCCCCTCTACCCAAGGCTACCCAGAGCCACCCTAGATGTCCAGGGAGGCAGCTTCACTAAGTGTTCAGCCTTGGGTTAGGAAGCACACTATAAGATATTTGGGTACAAGGGGCTCCTGGGGCAAGATGACTTCCTCCCTCTACCTGGGTACGGCTGCTCTGGTCTCTTGAGAAGGTTTATATATCCAAGGAAGGAAAGGGCAAATCTATGAGTTATTCCCAAACACTGATGAGTGGCAAGACATAAAAGCCACTCCGGGACTTGCAAATCATCCTAACACTGCAAACTGAGTTGACCTACATATAGCATTCACATTTGTACTGAGCCAACATAAATGCTACTTACTAGGACTAAGAGTGTAGTTCAAGTGGGTAAGAACATTTACCCAGTGCACTTGCTGATAAAATGGGCTTTTGAATTTTTAGAAGCTGTAGAGTAAGTCCTATGTCTTAAATATTTTTGATTTTAAATATTCACACACATAATATAGCAGCAGCATAGCTAAGCAGGACCTTGGAACACTCAGGTAAACAACGCCAGAGCACATTGGACTAAGTGTCTGCTCCCGTAGAGCATGCAGAGGGGAGGAGGCTCTGGTCACAGAACCCTATCAGAAACCCCAAACAAACGGACCAAGGGGAAGTCAAGATTACGGGATATGGATCCCCAAAACTCAGAAGATGACTACTGACACTTTGCTCTCTTGGTCCCAGGCAAGTCTTTCAGGTTAGACTTAAGAAAACATCGCAGGATGCTGGCAGCCAGGAGAGCAGATTATCAGGGATGCGGGTGTCATCTGCTTTCTAATGGTACCAGGCTCCTCGTCCGTCTTTAGCAAGACGGTGCAGACACTGACCCTCTGACCCAGTCTCTGTCTGCCTTCACAGCTGCAGGTGCCCGACGGAAGGAACTTTCCTGGTTAGGCCCTCAGCACATGGAGCTGGCTCCAAATAAAGGACTCACAGCAAGAAAGAAGACAGTACTCACCTCCCTCAAAGCCACCACATTCTGGTCAAAGAGGAGGCAGCAGTGACCACACACTGAGCAGACCGGAGTCCAAACACTAAGGATAATGAGTCTCCTAAAGGAACGGAAACCAAAAAAGCCACACTACATTCCACGGCCCCCAGGAAAGCCCTTCAAGTACAAATGCTTCCAGTGTCCTTTTACATGTAATGAGAAGTCACATCTTTTCAATCACATGAAGTACGGTCTCTGTAAAAACTCCATCACTTTAGTATCAGAGCAAGATCGCATTCCCAAGTGTCCCAAACCTAGCTCGCTGGATCCTAAGCAGACCCACCAGCCAGAGCCCACCTCAAAGCCAGCCGCTTCCAAGTCCCTCCTAAATGGACTCTCCAGCTTTGATCCAAAGTCCCAACAGGGCTCTGCAAAGGAGGACGCCAAAGAGAACCTAGACATGCAGGCTCGGGGAGCCCACAAAGGTCCCCAGAAACCAGCCCTACAGAAAGAAATGACACCGGAAGCCGTTCTCAGCACCCAGCCTTGCCTCGACAGTGGGGTTAGACATTCGGCATTTGTTCCAGTTGGGGAGCACAGACTTAGGGGGCCAGAAGACACAGAGGCTCCTGAAGTGCTGGCCAACTCTACCACCAAAGCCTCCTCATTCCATACCAAGTCTGCATTCCATACGCCTGGTTACCCCTGGAAAGCTGGTTCCCCATTCCTCCCTCCTGACTTTCCACATAAAATCTCCTCTACAAAGGGGTTTGGTGCCATCTCCCCCTATATGCATCCTGCAATTCCGGAGTACCCCCACCCCTTCTACACAGAGCATGGGCTGGCTGCCATCTACTCCCCTTACCTCCTGACTGGGAACACACCTGAGTGTGAGACCACTTTGCTGTCTGTCTATGGGGCCCAAGACCAAAGACACTTCCTGTCTCCTACTGGGCCAATCCCCAAGCACTTGAACACATCCCCATCAACATATGACCACTACAGATTTTTCCAGCAATACCACTCTAATCTGCCGATCCCTTATGGGTTTTACAGACCAGAGTCTGCATTTCCCTCCTACAGTCTCAGGCTCCCATCTGTCACTGGCATCACACGAGATCAGAGCTCTCGCTTGCTTGAAGATGCAGCCCTGGCTTACCCAGCCTCAAGTCCCTCAGAGTTAAACCTTTCAAACTCCCACAGGAAACACACAGAGTTTGAGAAGGGAAGTCCAGCTCCTGAGGCTAAAGATCCTTCTAAAGATGGGCAAAGGGATGCAGAAGAGGCCAAAATGAGCCCCCGAGCAGGGAGCGCTGCCACGGGCTCCCCGGGAAGGCCAAGCCCCACCAACTTCACACAAACAAGCCAAACATTCGAAGGCCTGTGTGACCTCTCAAACAAAGCAGCCTCCTCGGGAACCCCAGAGCGACTCCAGCAAGCTGAGCAGAACCCCACCGCCTTCAAACCTGTCCAAAGGGGTTCAGAAAGCCCTCACTCTCAACCTCCTGCAAACAGAACAGAGTCTCCAAAAAGGTAAGAGAGTTTCTTTTTCAAAGTCTCCAGTGTAGTTTTGCTCAACATCAAGTTAGTTCACACTTGTTCAGAATGCTTTCCATGATCATTTTCCTAAGATTTCTCTTCATGTCTTCTAGCCTTCAGGCCATGAACAGTGATCCTCCAGCCCAGACAGGGAGCAGTACCTCTTTCATCACAGAGGCCCCACCCTCCAGCCCAGAGGACCACTCCAGAATAGGTCCCCTCAACCTCTCCAAGAAGCTGGAGACAAACCCTGCAGCCACTTATGGACCCGTGTATGCAAGCAGCGCCCAGGCAGACACTCTGCAAGACCTGCCACTCAATCTGTCTGTGAAGGATCCCTGCAACGCCTGGGCTCCAAGGCCTGCCCTCCCTGGCCCACCACAAGGTGCAGAACCTGCTGCCGCTCCAAAGACTGAGACAAAGGGTTCTGAAGATAGGACAAGCCACGTGGAGACGCCGCAGGACAAGGACCACAGTAGGACAACCCCAGACGTGCACACGGAGGACAGCAGTGACGAACAGAAGCAGACAGCAGCTGTAGCTCTCTGTCAGCTGGCAGCCTACAGCCCAGGGAACGTCCGAGTGACCGACGAGGAAAGCGCAGCCCAGGAACCCACCCGTCAGGATGTGCCCACCCTCGGTGCTACAGAGAACCCAGAGGCTCAGTGTGACCTCAGACCCAAAGGACAAAAGAGGACAAGTCAAAGGGATGCAGGAAAATCCCAGCAAGGAACTAAAAAGCCAAAGCTGAATGACACGGTCCCACGAGTGCTCACTCTCCGCAGAAGAACCCGGGTATCCTGAGGCCTCACGCACACTCAGTGCTGTGGCTAGAGAGAGGCTTTCACACTGTGTGCCAGCCAGCAGCTTCACTTTTTTGCCATGTTGTTCAGGCTGGCGTTAAACTTGTGATCTTCCCGCCACGGCCTCCTAAGTGCTGGGCCAGCCAGTGTTCCCACAGTTTACCTTCACTTTTTATCAAGTCAGTTTTTATAAATACAGTTTTTCTTCTCTCCTCAAAAAGGACAAAAGGCTGTAATCTTAGGTTTTTTTGTAAACATTAAGATAAATATTAAAAGGTGTTTCTATTTCTGGTTGTTAAAAAAAAAAAAAAAACTGAGTGGCTTATACTCTCCAAGACGGATGACTTAAACTGGGACTTCCTGTTTGTGACACACCAGGGAAATATACAGAACTAGCTCAGCAATGTGAGTAGACTCACAGAAAGGACCTTTCACAAGTACTATTTTTCAGAACTAAAACTTTTACCGTGTTGTTATGTGCTTATTAAATATAGCTATGTGTTTTGATGCCAGAGACATCTTCAGTTTAAGTATCAACTGTTACACGTAAGAGGTGTTGTGATTATTTCTAACTGAACCGTCCATAAACATCTAGAGGCTGATTTTATGAGTAACTTATTTCCATCAGGGAAGTGCTTACTGGTAAAGGTATATCACCTTGTTCTATTTGCTTATGATGTCGAAGCAAACTTTCTCACTTAGGCTTACATTCCACTCCCTAAAATGATGTACCTGTTAATTTTCCAATAAACTCATGTGTGAACTTTGAGAACACATAAAGCAAAGATCAATATCAGCTCTATGGCATTCTTTAAAGTCTTCTTCCTTAGTGTTCAGCAAGAAAGAGCCGACAGCCAAGGCAGCAATGAGACTATGAAAGTGCTTCTGGGATTGGTAAATAAATTAGTAGCCACAGAGTCCAGGCATGTAGTAACCCTCACCTGTGGGGCTTTTCAAAGACCGTGTAGGAGCCCTGAGTCTCAGTGCCTGGAGGACAAGACCAGGAGCCCCCGCAGCTAAGGCTTCATGGGAAGAGCTCCACTCCACAACAGCCCTTCCGCTACGTCTGGACACAGGTGACCTTTCACCCCACTTGCTAGAACAAACGTAGGCACAGAGTGCAGGAATTCACGGCCGCTTTTGCTCAGCCAGCAATTCCCAGCTCCCAGCCAGCCCCAACAGAGCATGCCCAGAGAAGCTGACCGATATTCTTTCTATCTTTCTACCTTCAGAGGATGTTAGAAATAGAGAAACACTCTGCAACTGGTTAAATGCATATAAAACTTCAAATACCAACATAAGAGGGATGTGGGGTTTTTCACAACAGTTATAGAATACATAAGGCCTGTGCTGCAAACTGTTTCTAATGGTGCAGCAGGTTTCCCACTCATAGAAGCAGGAAAAACCTCTGTTAAACCTGGCAAGACAGGAGGAGCCCTTTCCATCCAAGGAGCTAGCAAAGTCCTTTAGGTCCATCCAAACCACCATATATATTAACCCAAACTTACTCTCTTATGATAATATATATATATATATATACAATTATCTTACTTTCCAGCCTGACTCTTTTTTTTTTTTTTTTAATGTTTGCCAAACATACACCAATATGTTTGGCAAACAACCAAAGCACGACCCCTCCTGTTCCCCAACAAGTAAAGGCCTGAAGGAAGGCAATGATGAACGGAGCGCTAAAGCCCGTGCTCATGACCCAAAGCCTGGCACTTGCAAATCCTCCTGGTATGCTCAACCCACGTAAGAACTCAGCCCTCCACTCAGGCCTCGAGGCTCTGATGGACGATGGGTAGTTCACCCACTGCCTCTATCATCTTAAATGGCAAACAAGAAGAACCTGGGTAGATTCTCATGCCCGGGTGAAGCATGAGAATCTACTCTACCAAATAGGAGATGTGCTCAGCCTGCAGGAAAGTGGTCTGTACATTGGTACCATGGGCCTCAGATCAGAAGCCTACCATGGAAAAATACCATCCTCCACGGAGAGTTGCTCCAAGGGTAACTTTCAACAGCACACTCACGGCAACTAGAGTAGGCATTCTATCTGCCTATAAAACAAAAGGCATCTCTAAAACTACATTTAAAAAACCAAAAAACAACAACAACAAAAAAAAACATAGGGTCTTGTTTCCCAAGTACTACCTCTCTACATTCACACTAAAGATAAAACAGAACAAAACAAAAAACAAGCTTCCAAGATGAGTTCAACAGAACTAACACATGACCTTCTAGTAATCCTAGTGCCAGACACACACTCAGACCTAAAGCAAAAGACACCCTCGCGTCCTTTCCACAGCAGCCAGCAGATGGGATTGTGGGGAGAGTGAATGCACTGCAGCATCACTTACAGAACAGGACATTCTTACATGTGCTACATACACTATGACAGGTCCTGAGATCATCATACTCTATGAAATGGGCCAGCCACAGATGGCAAAATATTGTAACACTTTGTACTTACATGAAGACCCAAGGATGGAAAAAAACGTAGGACTAGAAGTGGACTGGAGTCATGTGGTGTGGGAAACAGGTTATTTGGAACAACAGATGATTTAGACCCAGAGGTATGAGATGGTTGCCCAACAGCATGAACGGAGTTAGCGCCATTGAGCAAACGCCTGGAAATGGCAGCAACAAATCCCTGTTTGTTTGTTTGTTTGTTTGCTTTTCAAGACAGGGTTTCTCTGTGTAGCCCTGGCTGTCCTGGAACTCATTCTGTAGACCAGAGTGGCCTCGAACTCAGAAATCCACCTGCCTCTGCCTCTCAAGTGCTAGGATTAAAGGTGTGCACCACCACTGCCCAGAATGCTTATGTAATTTTAACATGAGGGTTTTATTTTTTTAATGAAAATGTAACATACCTAAATCCATTGAATTACATTTTATATGAGCAAACTGTAAGGTAGGAAACTGTATCTCAAATTATATTTTAAAACAAAAATCAAAAACCCTTTCTAAATAATCCCAACAGTGGTCAACTGTGATTTGCCCTCTTTCCACACCACCTTTTACAGGCCAGGAAAGGACAGATAGATACGAAACACAGACATTCCCTCAAAGAAAAAAAGTACAGGCAGACAATTCACCCAGCAGCAAAGTCAAAGACGCAACAATATGGTCTTCATTTTCTTACAAACTTGGGTGTCTGGCAGCTCAAAATGGCACAAATGGTAAAACTAAACAGTGCAGCTCTGAGCACTGGTCAACATGGCCCCGCCCACCTGTTCTAGACATTGGTCAACATGGCCCTCCCTGCCCAGGGAATGAAAGGCCAGACATCCCACATGTGTATCATCAGGGCCAGCGGAGATCTCCAGCCTTCCTGTCTCCTCCCCCATCTCTCTCACAAGCATGCGCCTAACAAAACTGTCGCATATTTAATTCTATATGGCAATTGCTACTTAAGAGGACCCAAATAGATGCCATACCACCATCTGAAAGTTCCTTGTTGAATGAAGTCATGCAGTGAGGCAAACACGAGTTCTGGCTGAAGTGCTAAGCTGGCCAAAACTGATAGGATCAATGTTTGCAGAACTCTGGATACTAATCAAACATTTATGACAACCAGAGGAAAGCTAGAGGGAGGAGGCTACTTTGTTTCAGCGCTCACAGATACTCCATCATATCATGTCTGATGCTGAGATGTAGGACAGATTGTAGTCACTGGGACAGAGGACACGATGGAACTCAGTACATCCTAAAAGCAACTGCCTGGTTGTGTGGAGGAGGATTTCTTCTGGAGGCACCTATTAAAATATTCAAAATATTCTGTTTTCAACAAAAACAAAAATTGTAAGGTAGGAAAAGAACACAAAGTATAACACAAACACAAGAGAAAAGACAACACTGAAACAGCCCAGACATTTGGAATTACCAAAGACTTTTTAAATGCTCAAAGGAAACCGAAGACCTTATCTGAACAAACTCAAAATGTCAATCCAAGAGACAGAAGTTCTAAAATTGAAGAGTCAACAGTTGAAATGCAGGTTCTCTAGAGGGGTATGATAACTGTCAACTTGACAGGGTCCATAATTACTCAGGAGACAAGTCCCTGGGTGTGTCTATGAGGGGGTTTCTAGATTGAGTTAACTAAGATAGGAACCCATTCTAAATGTGGGATGCACAATTCCATGAGCAAGAGTCCCAGACTACATACAAAGGAAAGAGTGAGCTAAGCACCAACAGCTTTCTCTGCTTGCTAACTGTGGATGCCACGCGGCCAGCTGCCTCGCACTCCTGATGGCACGCCTTCCCCAACGCTTTCGTCAAAACAAACCAATACAGGGGCTTACAGTCAGATCTGCAAAAGTAAAAGGCAAAATCACTGAACATAGAAACTGAAATCGCCCAGCATGAGCAGCAGGGGCAGAAATGCTCAAGGAGAAGGAATAGAACCTAAGAGGCCAGAGGAACAGAATGGAGCATAGCCACACACCTAAAACTCAGACCCCAGAGGGAGAGGGAGAGCGTGGCAGCCTGGATATTTAAGGAAGTGAAGGCAGAGCGCATCCCAAGTCTGGAAGAAAGACAGGAGTCCACACAACACACAAGGCACAAGGTCCTTCCTGAGCAAAAACAGCAAAAAAGGAGATAAACAGTTTTAACCAAGCATCCAAAGAGATAAAAATGTTTAATTTCAATACATAAAACTGGGGCCAGGCGTGGTGGCGCATGCCTTTAATCCCAGCACTCGGTAGGCAGAGGCAGGCGGATTTCTGAGTTGGAGGCAAGCCTAGTCTACAAAGTGAGTTCCAGGACAGCCAGGGCTACACAGAGAAACCCTGTCTCGAAAAACCAAAAAAAAAAAAAAGAGAGAGAGAGAGAGAGACAGACAGACAGACAGACAGACACGGGGAAGTAGGAAGAGTGACTGGGAAGAGCAGAGGGAGGGAAAACTAGGACCTAATGTTTGAGAGAAGAATAAAAAAAAAAAAAAAAGAGTCTGGCTTGTCTCTTGAACTGATCCATCATTTCTACTCCTAGATCAACATTCAGGACAAATAGTAACATATCTATGCAGAAACTCATAAACAAATGTCCATTGCAGCATTACTCAAAAAGTCAAAAGGCGGAGGCAACCACAATGGTTAATTCAACTGGTAAGACTAAGCAAAAAGCAGTGCTTCCTTCCATACTTGTAGAAACCCCATCGGCAGCAAAGGAATGGAGCCCCCCACACAGTGATCATCAGAAAATCACACAAAGTTCAGACATAAAGAACAAACACCAGTCTGTTTAATGAAATGTCTGAAAGGGGCAAAACAGAACAGCAACCAGAGGACCAGAGCGCCTAGGGCTGGGAGTACGGTAGGAGTGGCTGCTCTGTAGTGCAGAACTTCAGCCTGAGGCAAAGAAAATGTTCTGAAGTTAAATTACATGATGTTGCACAACTCCAAATATGTCAGAGACCACTATAAACTGTAAGTGGGTAGACTATACAGTATGTAAATTATTGCAATAAAACTTTTTTAAAAGCAGAAAGGCTAAACAGAATACTGCTATAGAAGTCCCTTATGTTCCAGTGCCCAATGCTGACACTACAGCTGGCTGTTACTGAGATGCAACCACCAGATTCTAGACCAGCGGTTCTCAACCTGTGGACTGTGATCCCTCTTGGGGGTTGGACAACCCTTTCACAAGGGTTGCATATCAGATATCCTGCATATCAGATGCTTACATTATAATTTATACCAGTAGCAAAATCATAGTTTTGAAGTAGCAACAAAATTATTTCATGGCTGGGGGTCACCACAACATGAAGAACTATATTAAAGTTAGGCAGCACTAGGAAGAATGAGAACCACTGCTCTAGACAAAAGCCACACCCTGCACAATCTCTGTAGCACACTCTGCCCATTACATTCCTTTTCCATCCACTCATAAGGCACCTTCAACCACCAACAAGGACGGTCCCACCAACCAGATGGTGGCACATGGCCACAGCCTTACTACCCTCTGACTCCCCCCTCACCAGGACCTAACAGCCAGCCTGGGTTCATGCTCTTTCTGCATATGCCCTACACTGTACTGGCTCTCCTAAAGCTCAGCTCCTCTGCTGCCACAGCTATGTCAACCCACAGCTCTAGGCACCCCTCAAGAGTGAAGGCGGTTCTGGATACGAGAAAATCAAATATTACCAGGGTTCATGACCCTCCAAATCCAGCACACGTGGTTTATACAGCATGCAGCTACAACAGGCTGAAGAGGTAATTAGTACATTATAAAGGCTGGCATGAGAAAGAAGCCTGAGAAGTATGCATATGGCATGCCCTTCCACAGAAGCACTGGTGTCCATGGCTAGCCACACTGAGGAGCCCCACCAAGTTTCAGCAGCCCTAAGGATGCAGATTCACGCAGTTTGGTTACTTACCCTCTGAGAGTCTGGATGGCAGCAACAGGCCTCGTCTACCCAGCTCTGCCAGTGCCAGACATCCACCATGCCACGCCTTATCCGTCTCCTGAAAACTGAAACCAGAGTTCTAAAGTCAACTCCAAGTTTAAAGCCCACAATTTTGCAAGAAACACAAGTTGGTCCATATTCTGGGCCCAAAAGCCTTGCTAAAACTACATTACTTCTTGGCTAGACAAATAAAAAGACACTCTAACCTAATTGAACATAACTGCCACATCAATACTACTCTTTACAACACCTAATAATAATGAAAAGACTTGGGTCAATGCAAAACCAGTCCAGAGGATACATTCTTCTAGCTGGGCTGCCTTGTCTGGCCTCAGTGGGAGAGGATGCACCTAGCCTCACAGAGACTTAAAGTGCCTGAGTGAGGGGAACCCAGGGTGGGCCCCCACCCGCTCAGAGGAGAAGGGAAGAGGGGATGGGGAAGGACTTGGGGGAGTGAAGGGGATGACTGGAAGTGGGCGGTGAGTGGGATGTAAAGTGAATGTGTAAAAACAATTTAAAAGACCAGCCCAGAGACATTCAACCATCTACAACATCAAACCAAGTCACCAGGCCAAGATGCTCCAGCCTCAGCCACCATGACCACCATGACCACCATGCTCCAGCCTCAGCCTACTCTCATCAGACAGCAGAGACTCAAAAGAGATTCCACCCAACTCAGAGGACATTAATAGAAAAGAAACAGGCAGATGCCTTTAAATGGCACCCACTGTTACTTGAGTGCTCAACATTCAAGATTACAAAACTGATAAAGTAAGATGGCCACTGTGCCATGTGCCTCTAATCCCCTGGGAAGAAAAGACAGGAAGGGCAGAAGTTTAAGCCTAGACTGCTAAGATACATGAGATCTCATTGAGGCATGGAGGTGCCGGGTCTGGCTATGTTCCCAGGCTGATTGTAAACTTGCAGGCTCAAGTAACCCTTCCAAGTAACCAAGACTACAAGAACCCAATTTTGCACCCAACTAAATTGGGTCTCACAAGTAACATTTTATATTTAAAAATCCATGTGCCTGTATACTCAAAAGTTCTCTTCAGGGTGTGGCCTATACTTATTACAATGTGAGTGACTGTTTTCAGACTGGTCAGAGCTGCTCTGAGGTTTCTGTATTTTGTTGCCAACATAAACATGGAAATGCACATCACAGAAAAGCAAAATCAAATGACAGGCTTTGACCTATTCAGCTGAATTCATTTAACAGTAAAGAAATGTGTAGGAAAATCAACACTAAACTGTACAGCCAACAGCCACTTTGCACACAAACTATTAAGAGAGAATAAATCACTAATGTATTCAAGATGGACAGCTCGGGCCTTCGTGTCAGATACAGCTGTCCTCCCACTCATCACAATTCATATGACTCACTCATAATTACAATTTTTTAAAGTGCCAGAAGTTCTTAGCAGGTGTCTGCTCAGAGGCTATGTGATCATTTCAAATCTTGGAGGGTTTGTTTTATTAGTTAAGACAGAGTCTCCTGTAGCCCAGGCTAGCCTCAAGCTCACGATGCTCACTATGTAGCCGAGCCTGGCCTTGAACTCTTGATCCTCCTACCTCTACTGCTCAAGCGCTGGTGTCTGGTTCCAGTTCCAAATATTCTCTTTTTTCCATTTCTAAATATTTATGTCCTTCGGGATTTCAAACGGGGGGGGGGGGGGGGATGGAGAGATACTTCCCTGTACTTTTCATGAAGATTCCTGTCATAGTGAACTTGATACAGTATCAACATAATGATAACTCAAATGTATCATTTCTAAACTACAAAAGTGTCACTATGGCTTCAGGCAGGTAGGCCTGAAAAGCTGCTATCACCACTCCAGACTCAAGTCTGATAAAGCCCAGCCTTCGATACAACAGGGCATAGTAAGAAACTGTGGCCAAGTGCCAAGAGCAAGCCATTATCTCACATCTAAACCTAGGCTCCCAAGCCTAGGGATCCAGAGAGAAAAACCACAGAATGCTGGAGATGCCATCAATGGGCTGCAGGAAGAGGCTGCAAGACTCAGGCCTCCACACAGACCCAACGCCCTGACCCTTCCATCAGCATGCTTGTTCCATGCTGGACTAAGGATTCAAAAGTAGTAACACCTCTTCCTATCTCCAGAACACAGGCACAAAAACGGTACAATTTTCTATCTGCCATCTATTAAAACAGCAGGCCCATAAGAAGGTTGAATAAGCTAGGGTCCAACATTAAACCAAGACTAAAAGCCAGGAGAAAAAAACCACAGTCTGGAGAAGCTGTATACACTAGAACCCCACAACATTCCAAAGAGAATGGGCTCAGGAGGCCAGAGAAACTGGGGACAAGAAGATGTAGAAAAAAGTTGGAAGAGGAGGGGGCACCTGGAAAAAGAGTTCTAAGTGACCAAAGGGAATGCGCAGAAATACCCTATGGGGGACGGGGAAAACAGTGCTTGAAACGCAGGGAAGGCTGACAATGATGGAATCCCAGCCCTTCCTAAATCTGCCAGCACAAAGCCCAGGGAGAGCAGCACCAGCCCATCCATCCCATGGCTTCCAGGGGGAGCTCTGGGGACAAGGTCTGAAACAAATCTACAGAACCTTGAGAAAGAAGCTATACACGTTGTCTTGTCTTCTCTTCTCTTGTCTTCTCTTGTCTTGTCTTGTCTATACACTCCACAAAGCAGTCCCAATAAGGATGTTTTCTGCTAGTACTTCTACTACATATTGCCACCATTTGAAAACAGTCTCTAGCACACTATCTCCTCTAAACTGAAAACTGTCACTAAGTAGCCTGAGACAAAATGAAAGGCCCAGTTCAGGAGGAAGTGTACTTTGGGTTGTTGGTGGGCCATCTCTAAAGACACAAGGACAAGTGCTGGAGGGCTCAAAGTGTTGATAACAGACTTCCTGCCAGACAGTCACAGTCACACAGAATAGCAGGCCCACACAGAATAGAGGGCCCAGAACAGTAAAGCCAACAAATGGTCATGCAATCTGACTGTAGGATAAGGCATATGCCCGCCTCAACCCTCTAAGAAACGATTACACCCGGAAGGACAATCACTGGGAAGGAAACAAGACCTGTCTGAGTCCACAATACCAGTCTATGGCCCCAGGACCACACCTACCCATATGCCATCATACACACACAACATTTGCCCCATACACTCAGAATGTCCAGAAACTTCAGTTCATTACAATCACAACTCCAAATCCAGGCCTCAGTTACTCAAGAGTCTCAGTAGCCACTGGAGCTAGTAGCAATATGAGGCATGCATCCAGAAAATGCCCTCATTTTAAGAAGCTCTGCCCACTCAGAGTCCAGGCCCAAAGCCTTCATTTGAAGATGAAGACCTACATTTGCATAGGCTCAACACTGACTTCATCTCTGTCTAAAGGTTTTAGATATATAAAGATGTTGAAACAACATATCAGATAACTGAAATTGTTTAACTTAACAAAGAAAAATTAGGCTTTAGGGTTCTAATAAATATCTCGATTGAAAGCATATATAATAATACACAAGAGCAAGAAGCTGCAGGCTTGCCTTTGAGAGTGACAACCCACCTGAAACAGTCCAACACAGACCCCACCACATCATCGGCCAGCTCTCTGGGAAGCCGTCCAGCCATCCTACCAATTCTGAAAAAGAGAAGCAATACTCCATCAGCTGCACATGACCACCTTGAGTAAGTTTCCTACTAACCCAGAGTAGGGCAAGCCTCGAATACTGCCCAGCAACCGTGCCCAGGACGGGGCAGGTGACTCCTTGGGCATGGGAATAGGGTGCGTCGTCACCTTTCTGCATAGTAACATGGACACTGAGCCCATCATCAGTGATAAGAGCCCATGAGTACTTCTGGATAGATGCTGCAAGCTCCAGCCCTGGCCCCTACATACCTAGACTGTCCCTCTTCTACAAAGGATAGCCCAGGCCCTGCACAGAGGGAAGCCAGAGGCCTGAAGGCTCCTCCAGCCTGTCTCACTGTGCATGTGTCAGCCTATCCCTCCCGGCAGGTCAGACTTGGTTGGCATAAATACAAACCCCTGTGGCAGCTCCCTTCAGCCTGTGGGGAGCTTTACATTGTGATGCCAGGGCAACTGTGAGCAAGAAACTGCGCTGCCTCACTTCACAGCTCCCACAGAGTCTTTTCAACAACCTCAACATCTAATTTGTATTAATCAACTTCTACTAATAATAATTGGCCTCATACCACTTTAGGAAGCCTAAAATTTAACCTCAGTAAAAAAAAAAAAAAAAAAAAAAAAAATTTTTTTTTTAAATTTGGGGTTTTTTGAGACAGGATCTCACTATGTAGCTCTGCTGGCCTGGAACTTCCTACATAGATCTGGCTGGTCTTGAACTCGTAGTAATCTGTCTGTCTCTGCCTCCCAAGTGCTGGGATTAAAGGCATGTACACATCCAATAATTACCTTTAGATGTACACTACATAAAACAATTGTTCTATCATTTGAAGATCAACACAGTATTTACAACTATCAAAACCCACGGAATCAACATTGACTGAGACACACCTGCCCCTCACCTCTGGCACTCAGCACCTAGGGCGTCCATACGTACCCTTTTGCTGCAGACCACCGCACCACAGTGTCTTTGTCCTTCAACCCAACCAGTAGCTGCTCTGCAAAAACCAGGACACAAAGAACCATCAGCCTATATAAAATTTTAATCCTCTTGCTTATATATAAACTATCCCACCAACCCTACACTTCACTATATAGGAATACACTTGGAGTTATGTATTCTACAGATTACAAATAATACGCTGTGGTGAGAAATCTTAATTTTAACCAGCCACAGGTTACACATGCCCGTAACCTCAGCACCTAAGAAGCTGAGGTAGGAGGACTTCCTCAAAGGCACTTTGGAAATCCCAGCACTCAGGAGGCAAAAGCAAGCAGATTTCAATTGAGTTCGAGGCCAGCCTGATCTACAGAGAGCTCCAGGCCAGCAAGACCTATACAGTGAGACCCTTTAAAATAAGAGTCTTTATTGTATTGTTTTTCACATTAGTGGAGGAATGGGTATGATGTGTGCATGCCACTGCATGAATGTGGAGACCAGAGGACTTTGTAGGAACTGGCTCTCCCCCTTCTACCACATAAATCCCAGGAATGAAGCCTGAGTTGTCAAGTTTGGTCCCTTTACCCTCTGAGCCATCTTGCATACCCAAGAGGGCTTACTTTTTTTTTTTTTTTTTTTTTTTTTTTTTTTTTTTTTTGGGAAAAGGTTTTTTTTTTTTTTTTTTTTTTTTTTTTTTTTTTGGTTTTTCGAGACAAGGTTTCTCTGTGTAGCCCTGGCTGTCCTGGAACTCACTCTGTAGACTAGGCTGGCCTCGAACTCAGAAATCCGCCTGCCTCTGCCTCCCGAGTGCTGGGATTAAAGGCATGCGCCACCACGCCCGGCTGAGGGCTTACTTTTATCTTAAATGTTAACCCCATGTGTATGAGCATATTGCCTGCATGTATGTATATGTACCTGTGCATGACTGGTACCTGCAGAAGTCAAAAGAGGGGTCAGACCCCCTGGAACCTGAGTTACAGATGACTGTGAGCTATCTTATAGGTGCTGGGAACCAAGCCAGCAAGTGTTCTAAACAGCTGAGCTATCTCTTCATTCTTGGACCTTAAATTTACTTACGGTGACTGTTTTTAACCACAGAAAAGGGCATTTCTGCCACTTTCTAACAAGTGTAGCCAACCCAATAGGACAATCAGCAGGGAACAGATGCCTCCCCAGGTGAAGGTCTCTGTGAGCCAACAGAAAGGGAGGTCAAAGGAAACAAACATCTGAGGAGGCCTCCACAGAGAAAAATGAGATTGAGGGGGACCAGCACAGAGACAGTCAGAAGGTTACCCCAAGTCACACATCCCTGCAGTATGGTACCAACGCTGGCCAGAGGGCAAGCCCCAGAAAAACTGACGTGGGTAAATAGCTAACAGGGTTAGGGTGGGAAGAGACAAGTCAGCAGACCGTGAGTGTAAAGCCTAAGACAAGTAGGCGACAAGAGAAAGGGGCAGAGAACTACGCCTGGGCCCATGGAATGCAAGTGGCTTAGAGCGACTCAGGATGCACACAGCAGCCAAGGAAGAGGATCCCAGGAAACATCAGGCTCAAAGAAAAGACCAAATGTATGGTGAGCGCTGGGCACATAAGCAACAGCACCGTGGTCGAGGAGATGGTGTAGGCAGCAGGTACAGACAAGTCTGCAGGGAAAGCGCGAGCGGACTGAACACAGCAAGAGAGATGGCCGCTGGCTTCCTACCTCCCGGCCGGGATCACACTTCATCCAGCACGAGGCAGGAAGGCAGGAAGAGTGAGTGAACCCGAGGGTGGGCACAGTAAAGGGCTGCTGGGAACAGACACTGGGTCAAGATTCCTCATCAGTAGGGACACCTAAAGTGGTCTGAGATGATGCCTAAGGAAAACATGCTTGGACAAGACAAGAATAAGGAGGAGGCAGAGTCACTGACCATGTGCTAGGTGAGGTAGCAGAAGGTAACCAGGAGAGGAAAGAAGGGAGGGTAAACAGAGAGAAAGCCCAGGCCGTACCGCAGAGGGAGGCATGCACAGATCTGCTGTAGGCTCCACTTACCTATCACAGTTTCCACCCCCTCTGGGACATCATAGTCTTCATCACCATCAGAGGTCAAACTATCAGACAGCAGCTTCTGATCACTCTTACCCGGGGCACAGAGCTTCAGGTTGGCAGCCAAAGACCGACAGCCACGCTGATACCTATGCAGAACAAAACCATCTCAAGTTGGTAGGTTCAGCCTGGCCCTGAAAATAAGATTTTTGGTAACTGATGTCATCAACTTAGCATCCCTCAGAATAATCATACATGATGCCTGCGGATATCTCAATCCATACAAACCTCAAAGAAAGCCAACCTAGGTCAGATACATGCCCTGATGCTGAAGAGCCTTCTACAATAAAGCTTCATAGCAGAAGGCAATGGCAATACCTGGCTGTAGGTGCATATGAAAGATACCAGGGCCTCACCCTTGTTCACAAGCAAGTGGCTGCCTTCTCCACCTGCTTGGCTTTCTGGCCTCAGCCCAGACCACAGGGTCCATTTTTTACCTGTGGGCCAACTGCAGCTCTGAATAGATCTCCCACTTGCCTGGGAACAAGAAAAGAATAGCCTATGAAAATGTGGCTCATGGTCACCACTGCACCACCACCTTGAGCCAAGTCTTGACCACTAGCCTTGACCAAGCAACTCCCTCCTACGAGTCAGCATAGCAGAGTAACCAAAGCTTACTTCCAAAGTGAATTCAAAAGAGGCAAGTCGCTTCTGCCTGGCTCTCTACCCTGCGGCGAGCCCCATGTGGACCAAGACAAGGTGCTTCCCTCCCCAAAAGGAAGCCATGTGCACTCCCTTCACCCCTGCCCCATAGGCACTGTCAAGACCGCAACAAAAGCACAGCACCAAAGTGCAAGCAGCCACACCAGAAGTGCTACACATGTCACTAGAGAGGCACCAGCTACTAAGAAAGAACACAGAACTCACACACAGTCTCCCTCATGACTGAGTAAGCCCCACAATGAGAAAGGACAGGACAGGACCCAGGAAGATGAGGGGAAGCTGCATGGAGAACTCAGAGCTCAGGGGATGTCGGGGCCACTGGCAAGTGGGACCAGCAGAGGACCAAAAGCTTCAGCTCGCACTTCAGATCCACATGAGAAGCAAAATGTGTGCTAGAGAAGGCGGCTGCTCCCCAGAGAAAGAACTGAGATAAACTAACAAAACTAAAGCCAAGAGCTGACAGGAAAGTGCATGCACCCAGCACCCACAGCCTGTGAGGACCAAACTGCACCGCCTGCAATGGGGAAAACCAGCAGAAGGCAGCCTAACAAGAACCCAGCACTTCAGAGGCAGGCAGGAGAATCAGGAGTTCAAGGTCATCTGAACAGTAAATTCAAGGTCAGTTTGGGTTACATAAATGAGACCCTTTCCCTTAAGAGGGGAGGGAAAGAAAGGGAGAGGGGAAAGAAGAGAAAACAAATAGGAAAAGGGTGAATTAAAATTCAGTCATTAGCCAGCCATGCTCATCCCTCTGATCCCAGCACCTGGAAGGCAGAGACAGGGGAAACTCTGTGAGTTCAAGGCCAGCCTGGTCTACAAAACAGGTTCTAGGATAGCCAGGGCTACACAGAGGGACTGGCTCAAACAAAACAAAACAAAAATTCAGTCATGTTTTGGTTTGGATTGATTTTTTTAAGTAACAGAGTCTTCCTATGTAGCCCTAGCAGGCCTAGAATTCACCATGAAGAAGAAGCCAGCCTTGAACTTTCTTCCTGCCTCCCAGAGTGTCAGCATGCCTTCCAAAACCTAATTCTATTAATAATTACATTAATATCCATGATTTAAAAGTACAGACTAAATTATTTTTCCTTCTTAAATTAAGGTTCCTAGTACCTGTGAGCATTAACTGAACACATCTGGTATGTCTCTGAGTTCACCTCTGAACACATAAACCAGCTCTAGTACAGGCAAGTCTCGTCCAATGAGCCGATAGCCTGGGCAAAACAGAAGACTGCCCCTCCCACCTGCCAGCCTCTGACCAGATCAGTCGACTGCCCTTCACCCTCCAGGTCTTGGGTTTCACCAGCCAGTGTCACAAGAATAACATTAATAGCAATAACAGCAATAGCAGCAGCAGCTTCCAGACATGATGGCACATGCCTGGAATCTCAGCACTAAGACTGAGGCAGGAGGAGTGTAAACCCAAGGCTACCCTGGGCTACACAGTAAGGCTCTGTCTCAAAAGGAAAAGCAAAAAACAAACAAAACATCTGTACTGTGAGGATATTAGGAGAGTCTGTGTCCACCAGCAAGAAAAGACACGTCTGTTTCTGAATAAACCTTCAAGAGTGAACCATGTTTTCTCTGAGAGACAACCGAACAAAAAGCTTTTCCCCCAAGAGCCAGAACCAACCACTTGCAGGTATGGCTGAGCAGCACCTTAGGGAGAGGCAGAGCAAGCTTCTCCATCTCCACTCTATCTTCAGCTACTCTAACTGAAGATACTGAGTCAGAAAATAGCCAATGGGAAAACCACTCCCTTTGAAACCAGAAATACTCATACACAAAAGGAAAAATGAAAACGGAAGGCAATGTTTGCTGTTCAGTCCGTACCGCCCCCTCCTCCATGCCTAACTTACCTCCACGTGGCCACCTTTGGCTTCAGGAAAGTCAGCCCCAGTCTCTGGACAAGCTTCACACCAAGCTTCCGCAGCGATGTGTGATTGCTCTCGGGGAGTCTGCATCCATCAAGGCACTGAAGCACAGTGTTGGCTGCGGAGGAGAACATGCGACTTGACGTGGCAGGAGATGGCATGCATCCCTGAAGCACACTGATCCCACGGGCCCGAGGTAGGTGGCAGATAAACCACACTGAATCTCTGAGCCCTGGCCACAGGACCCCTTTTCTCCCCAGGTTATTGTCCAAGGACAGCTATAGTGAAGCCTACTTACTGTCTTCACCATGCAGCAAAAAGTAGAAAAGGCCCAGAACATAGGGGAAGCCATCTTGCTGCAAGCCTTGAGAGGCACAGTGCGAGTATGGACAAAAGAGATCATTCAATGAACCAGGGCTTCTGGAGTGTGCTTTACCCAGCACTGTGCTGGAATGGAGGCAATGCTGGGACAGGAGACTGAGCCCAGGGGAGCATAACAAGATCTCTTGGATGAGACCCTGGGCTACAAAGGACAGTCAGGGGATTAAAGTGGGGCAGAAGAGTATAATAATGACATTCTAGAGACAACAAAAACCTAGGATAGGAGCATAGGGCTAGGTCTCAGATGGGACATGGACAAGGATAGTCAGTTAATTTAGATGAGCTAGCTGGGTGATAGCCTAAGCTAGGCCTATTCTCTTATTCATTATTCTTCCTCTGGCAGGTCCAAGAAATCCCACTATAAAGGGGGAATGAAGTAATGAGAAGGAGATATAAAGTGACAGAGGAGGAAGGAGAGGCAGTAGAAGGAAGGTGAGGCAGTGGGGAGGAAGGAGAGGCAGTGGGGAGGAAGGTGAGTCAGTGGAAGGAAGGAGAAGCAGTGGGGAGGAAGAAGAGGCAGTGGGGAAGAAGGAGAGGCAATGGAGAGGAAGGTGAGGCAGTGGGGAGGAGGGTGAGGCAGTGGGGAAGAAGGTAAGGCAGTGGGGAGGAAGGAGAGGCAATGGAGAGGAAGGTGAGGCAGTGGGGAGGAAGGAGAGGCAGTGGGGAGGAAGGAGAGGCAGTGGGGAGGAAGGAGAGGCAGTGGGGAGGAAGGTGAGGCAGTGAGGAGGAAGGTAAGGCAGTGGGGAAGAAGGTGAGGCAGTGAGGAGGAAGGAGAGGTAGTGGGGAGGAAGGTGAGGCAGTGGGAGGAAGGTGAGGCAGTGGGAAGGTGAGGCAGTGGGAAGGTGAGGCAGTGGGGAGGAAGGAGAGGCAGTGAGGAGGAAGGAGAGGCAGTGGGGAGGAAGGAGAGGCAGTGAGGAGGAAGGTGAGGCAGTGGGGAGGAAGGAGAGCCCATGGGGAGGAAGGTGAAGCACTGCAAGGGATGTGGTAATCAGAGAGAAGGAGATGATGGGGAGGAAATGAGGTAAGGAGGGGAATAATGAGGGGTGAGGGGAGACAGGATGACATGGAGGAATGAAGCAGCAGGAAAACGCTTCTGTGGGCTTCTGTGGGGGTGACCTAGGGCCATGACGCTCACTGTTTCCAGGCCCCTCCAGGATTAAGTCGGGGCACCTGGAGCACTGCAGAACCCAGATCCCAGAAATGTCCTATATCTCATATAGGTAGACTAGTCTATCAAAGTTATATTAAAGAACACAAAGCAGAAAGTCAAAGAACTATGACAGTGTCCAAATACACAGACTACAGGTTCTTACACGCTTGAGTTAAACGTTAGAGCAGCACACTTGACTATGTACCCACAAACTCACAGGGCAATCACTCTCCTCCAAATTAATCTTACCATAGGGAAGGCAGTCTTCACGTTTTCCATGCTTAAATATTTGAGCCTGAAAAAAAAATAGCATATTTTAAATACATTTCTAAGTTTAAAATACACATAAGTTGAGCTGGGCGTGGTGGCGCACGCCTTTAATCCCAGCACTTGGGAGGCAGAGGCAGGCAGATTTCTGAGTTCGAGGCCAGCCTGGTCTACAGAGTGAGTTCCAGGACAGCCAGGGCTACACAGAGAAACCCTGTCTCGAAAAACCTAAAAAAAAAATATATATACACATAAGTTACCAGAACAAACTCATTGCTTCTTCCAGAATTTTGCTGAGCTACACCAACAGACACCAGGTGAAAGATTCAGTTCACGAGAGAGGAGAGTCTAGGAAAGAGATCTTCTGTCAGGTCCCTTTATAGCAAGAGTACGCCAATGGAGTCTGATCTCTGAGGAGCTTAGACCCTAACCTGTAGTGTTCAGACTGAACTGGAGAGGGGTGGGAAGTCTCACCAAGAGCTACAGATCAAAGGGTCCACAGAAAACCTGGAAGCCAGAGAAGTCTTTCCTTCTCGCCCACTACCTTAATCCACTCAGGAGGAGGGCCTCACAGAACTGACTTCCACCCTCTGCCACACTTTACCACTGCATCTGCTTCCTCCCAAGCTCCCCCTTCCTGTGATGGTGGCTGCACACCATGGAGTCTCTGTACTCGGTACTATGAATGCATTTGGAGGGCAGCACCAGAAACTATCTGACCTTCACCAGCACTAATTCTCTCTCACTAGCACTAATTCTCTCTCACTAGCACTAATTCTCTCTCACTAGCACTAATTCTCTCTCACTAGCACTAATTCTCTC